>NC_080672.1:149415053-149489553 GCF_030247195.1 Topomyia yanbarensis
TTTTTGGTATTAGCATTAGCGATAATAATTCTAATCAAAGATTGTACTGGGCACTACAAAAAGTCGATATCGAAGTAAACTTTGAACTATGCACGCATGCACTTCAGGGGTAGCGTGATATCAAGAGCTGCAATTTCCGCTCTTAGTTTTCAGTTACATTGAAAATTTGAGTAAACTCTATCGCGAGTATGAACTTCAAATTGATTAAAAAAATTCAATCTTTTGGCTCAGCACAACCCCTTTAGGAAAATTCAGTTTTCCCTACACAATGCATTGATTGAAGAATTTAGATATGTTAGTAATAGAGCATTAGCAATAATTCGTTTGTATGTCTATTTTATGGGCCATTTTTCCGCTTTCACATTGATTTGGTTTAGCCTTTCAGCCTTTCAGATTCTAAATGTTCTCAATCGCCATAATATCCGAAGAGAGTGATAAGAGTTATAAGAACTGTCCCATCACACTGTTAGGTGGATTAAAAGCGTTTTTCTGTGTTTTACTGGCGTTCGATTATGTTTTCAAGTTGCTTTAGAAACGTATCATAAAACATGATAAAGCATCTGATTCGGGTGGCACCTTAATTTTTGCCTTTCTCATATAGAAAGGTTATGCAATCACTCTGAAAAACGGCAACCTAATCCCGGCCCGGAGGGCCGAGTGTCATATCCCATTCGACTCAGTTCGTCGAGATCGGAAAAAGTCTGTATGTGTGTGTATGTATGTGTGTGTATGTGTGTGTATGTGTATGTGTGTGTGTATGTATATGCGTATGTGTCAAATAATGTCACTCATTTTTCTCAGAGATGGCTGGACCGATTTGCCCAAACTTAGTCTCAAATGAAAGGTGCAACCTTTCCATCGGCTGCTATTGAATTTTGGATCGATCGGAATTCTGGTTCCGGAATTACGGGTTTCAAAGTGCGGCCACACAGAAATTTCTCATATAAACTATAGGAAAAATTAAAAATAGAATTTTTATTTTTGATGCTAAATGTGTTCAAGGTGCATGAAACGTCGAGATTTGATGCAAACTCGACAAAAAATTTGACGACGATTCACTTTTTTGGATTTTGGCACATTTTTGCCTTTCTCATATAGAAAGGTTATGCAATCACTCTGAAAAACGTCAACCTAATTTTTTTTCGACTCGCATAAGGTTTCTGGATTTTAACAGGGGCGTAGTTGATGGTTTACGGAGACACCCCCCTCTACTGTTCACTCCCCTCCTTTAAAAATCTCCTTAAATCACCCCTCAGACCACCACCCCATCCAGCCCTCATACCCCTCCCTTTCAACCCCATCATCTTTAAACCACCACTATATCATAAAGCATACCAATTTAAGCTGGGGAGTCGTTCGTTCATGGGACTTTCGCCCTCCTCACATACCCACCCCCGCATGACAAAATGAGTTAGCAAGCAGATAACATTGATCTAATGCTGATTAGGCTAATGGAGTATGATATTTTTTTGTTTCAAGTGTTTCACCGTCGACACGTAGCTCATCAAGTTCGTGGCTGGCATGCAGAAATGGCAGAAATGAGAATGGCACAATTGCACCGCTAGGTGGATTAAAACAAGTTTTTTAAGGAGGTTCTTCTATTTTCGGAAATATCTTGACGTAAGACTACGTCTTTGATTTCGACATGAAGATGCACTTTTCATATTCAACAAAGTAACAAAAAGTGGCTAGCTTTAAAAGGCTTATAATTCAGCCATTTTAAGAGGTACGCAACGCAGTACGCTGGTCCCCGTCCAACAAGCCACAGAGTTTGTCCCTTAAAACATTGCTTTCTCTTGTTCTGTGCTCGTTTCAGGCTCATATTTCATGTACAATCTCAAGCGCAATAATTCGTATAAAACACGTGCACAAAACCGCATGTATCTTCGAACTCCAAACACGGTCGTGGCATTAGTTGTCTCTTTCACTCCACCTATCATCACCAGCGTTGACTAATTTTGCTTGATGCGTATATTTCTTCTGGGTACGTAAACGAGGTACCGTAAACCGGGGTGACTTTGATCACTCGAAACTTTTTTCGTAGATCGCTTATTAAACCAGAATAGTTTACCGAATCATTTTAATTTGAAATGGTTTTTACTCCAAACTTATAAAATACTGATTTGTTATACTTTTTGAGTATATTGTTCGGTTTTTGGGTACAAAAACTACAAAAAACCGAAATTTGAGTTTACCTTATTTTTACGAAGCTTCGTAAAGTGTTTATTTTTTATAAAACAAATAAATCTCAGATTTGAGCAAGAGTAATAAATTACAAGCGAGTTTTTATTTTCCTTTAGATTGGGATATGCTAAATTTAGTTTTAAGAGTTTGTTTATTTTTAATACATTTTTGTGAAACTAGTTGGCAATTATTTCAAATTATTTTAAGCTAAAATTCGCAACATTTTTTATTGTTCAATATTCCAACGTGTTAAAATGGATGAAACTTTTTGTACATTGATAAAACACTGAAACAAAACAATTTTAGCATTTTTAAAGGTTTTCAGAATCTTTTATTCTAGTTGAACACAAATTATACGAATTTTGGTTACTCGAATTTTACAGTACATTGAAATACTTTGTATAATACCAATTAACATCTATTTAACAATGAGTATCTTTCCAGAATTAGTTTAAACAAACATTTGAATGAAAAACATTGACATCAATAACTTAATGTGGGTGAACATGCAGGTTATCAAAGTCACCCCGGAACACGAAAACTTGAAATCATTTTTGAAAAATAGACTGTAAGCGGACAATTGTAGGTAAAACCATCCAATCTTGTTCTCCATACATCAGTACATGGTTTAAAAATATTACACTTGAATAAAATGTGTTGCGTCTAAAAATATGTAATGATTACTTCGAAAAGTGATCAATGTCACCCTGGTTTACGGTACTCACAAAGCTGTTTGATTCTAACACCGTACAAATGTACGCTTGGGTTCAATGTTTGAGGCTAATGTGTATACTAAGTCATACCTAGTATGTTTGCGGTTGCATGGTGGCAATCTGTGCTATCGTTGCGCTAAACTTGAAGTGAATCGATAGAAAGCGCAACGAAGTTTTATTATTTACATTCGTTAGATTCTTTGATGCCACGTGAATCTTTCCACTCAGCCTGTACTACTTTGATCATGCTAATACATACTATAAAGCCTATTTATCAATGAAAAGCCCTCTTAGATACTGCCACTCGAAAAACCGATGCAGAAAAACTCATCTAATTCGATACATAAACTTGTTTTAAATTCTTGTACATTTATTCCTTCGATATATGATTAAGAATGCCGCATCATTATTCGGCAAATATGAGGAACAATAAACGTATATCTTGTTTATGTTATCAACAGTCATACTGACTATGACAGCAAAAATATCGCGAGTTGTACGGACGGATGAAAGCACTATTCGCAAGTATGTTATGCTGTTGCTGTTGAAAGCTGTTGAGCCCGGGTTAAGTTGCTTTCCAACATAGAAGTTCTTTATGGAAATACGGTTCTTGAACCAAACACACAGAAAAAATATTGATAAAAGTAACAGTATTCCGCTCTTAGCAAAAAACAATTAACGCCTACAATTAGGTTGAAAGTGAAACTTTTAAATTAATGAAGAATGTATTGTATATATTGCCTTCGATTAACAATGTTACATCGCACAGATTAAATAACTACAATCTAATTAAAAACAACTATTTTTAACTTTAATATTTCCTTGTTTATACTAAAATAAAAAGGATGATAAACGTTGTTGAAGAGCTGACAGACGGCGCCGAGGGTTGGGTGGTAAGCGTGACCGCCACCCACCCCAGTTGGTCTGGGTTCAATCCCAGTCGAGATCGTTGAGATTTTTCAGAGGTGAGAAAAATCTGAGGTCACGCCTTCCTTCGGGGAAGGGAAGTAAAAGCCGTTGGTCCCCGGTCCATGAGTTGATGGGTCGATATCCAATCCAGATAGTGGGAGTGTCACCTCTCTGGCGTCGGTGTTTGGCCTCGTAGCGGAAATAGGCCGACGGAAAATAAACAGAATTGGAAGAAGAAGAAGAAGAGCTGACAGCAAACATCCAGTGGATTATTCTAGACGTATAGCGTGCGATGTGTTGAGCGCCGGAAAAACCCATTTCTCCGGAGAGACCTTCCCGGAACGTTAAAATCAAGCTTTGCTAAAAGCGCTATGTTGTCTGTAAGCAAGACGAAGATGAAGAGTCGTTGGAGGAAAATTCGCCTATTTCGCAACGTAGGGAGACATGAGAGCGCAGCGATCTTTCTATGGAGGTAGCAGTAATCGATTTTGGCAGGGTAGCCGACTATGAAACCAAACCTCATGAAATTCTTCGGTACCCGTTTGAGACGATTAATGTGAACGATGTGATACGGGGACCAAACGGTAACTCCATATTTCAAGATATTGCGTACCAGTGCGATGTATAAAGATTTTAGACAGTAAATATCATTGAAATCACTAGTGTTGCACTTGATGAGTCTAAGTACAGCATAGGAATTAGCTATGACAGAGGAAACATGTGCGGTGAACCGTAGTTTACAGTCGAGAGTGATACTCAGATCCTGGACGGATGCGACTCATTGTACAGGATCAGAACATATAAGGTATTCGAAAACAATGGGCGATTGTACTCGTGCGAAAGTGATTATGCTGTATTTCTGAATTTTCACACTCATACCGTTTCTGCCACACCAATCCATAATCCTTTCGAGGTCCATTTGTAAAGCGCAACAGTCTACCATAGTTGTTATAACACGATACATTTTCAGGTCATCTGCATACATGACTTTAGACGACGACAATTCACTTCAGAGATCGTTCACGAAAAGTACAAAAAGAAGAGGTCCAAGATGACTTCCTTGAGGAACGCCCGGTGTAATATGGAATGGATCTGAGAGTGTAGTTCCAAGTCACACAGAAGCACTGCGATTAGAAAGGTACGATGAAATCCAACTTATCAGCCACTCCGGAAATCCATTGCGCCTTAGTTTTTCCACAGAAAGTTGATGAGGAACACGATCGAAAGCTTTCGAAAGTCTACATACACTGCATCGACCTCTTGCCGTTTTTCAACCCTATCAATCAGCGTCGACACATAGCTCATCAGGTTATTAGTTGTCCGGCGTTTTCTTACAAAACCATGCTGGTCCGAACTTATTATGTGTTTTACTGCGGGATAGATAATATATAACAACATGCTCTCGAAGATTTTTGGGAGGCAGCTTAGAATTGACATTCCTTTGTAATTTGTAACATCATGCACATTACCGTTTTTGTGGATAGGGCCAATCAAAGCCATTCCACTTAGTAGGAAAACTAATTTCAGCGTGGGAATGATTGAAAAGTATAGATGCCGGTAGAGCCAGCGATGAAGAGCATTCCTTAGTAAGCGATGGTTGAGGCCCGTCCGACCACGGTCCTTTCGAACTATCAATACCGCGTATCTTGTTATATACCTCATGTTCAGAGAATGATGTTACAGGCAAATTCAACGTGAACATCGACAAACTACTCAAGTTTAATTCAGACAAAAGTGATGAGTTATTACTAGCACGTTTGGAAAGAATGACGAGAATAGATTTGCTGATTCTGCAGGAGTCGTAGATGTTCTGTCTCGATATTTGACGCTTGCAGGGATTCCTCCGAAAGACGTTTTATTCCGCAGGTAAGACCAACATTGCTTAGGGTCGTCCTTCATGCTGCACTCAATGCGGGAGAATAACAATCAAAAGAAAAGGCTTAAAACCAATAAAGAATAGTAATCAAAATAAAAGTTTTACTTTCAAACTAAGGGTAAGCGTTGGTTTTTTTGCTAAGAGTGAAAAACTTTTATTTTTACCAGCAACTATCAATCTATCTTGCCTTGTGCAGGCAGTACGCATTTCCAGGATAGATTCATAGTTGCTGTACGTGTATGTTGAAGATTAATTTGTGTTAGTTTAACCAACATTTCATCACTACCACTTATTGTACAACAACTAGAAGATACAAAACACGTTAGCTTATAATCGCCTATAGCGAACTCAAAAAAATGTATTAGGGACATGACCATCATTGAAATCCCACGATTTGCGAAGAAACGAAAGTCCACTCTGTTAAAAATTCGCCTGACACAGCAAGTGTAACCCATGATACTCCGTACACGATTAGAACATGTTATCCACAGAAAGATAATACACTTATCAACCTCCAAGTGGAGCACTGTTGTAACCCGTCAGGACAACAATTCAGCACTGGGTGAAAATAGACCTATTCATGACAGTACACTCAATAGAGTGTATTTGTTTACGCAACATTATGCTCTCTGCTGTTTTGAACAGTTCACGTTTAGTAGTAAATTTTTGTTTACTACTGCTTCGGTGACCCAATACCACCAGGGGCGGCGAAACACTTTACGCCCGAGTGGGTAGAAAGCATAGGGTGAGGGGTCCATTAGTAATTATTGTTTCCCTTTTTGCAATGCACACGCTTACATTACATTCACATTAAATCACGTTCGTTTATGCAAATGGAATTGTGGTACATCGATGTTTTCAAATGTGTGTAATGCGAGATACATGCGCTGCGCATCTAATTTTTTTGAAATGGTTCAAAATTTCAAATTTTACCCACTCGGTTATTTTCGAGTGGGTAGTACCACCCATACTACCCACGCTTTCCGCCGGCCCTGAATACCACAACACTAAGCACCCGAACCACGACTAACACTTTTCGACGGGTTGACTTTCCGTTTCTCGCGCGCACTTTACTCGCTGTTTAGTGGAGAGAAACTGTCCTGATAAAACTCTCTTTATGGACGTCTGTTATGCGCCGTGGTTCGCCACTATCTGCTTCGTTCACGATGGCTGCCTTTTGTCCTCTGAAACAAACCACTAATCGCATAGCCAAATGGCTGTCATCGCCGATGCGCAGCATAATCAGTACACCTTTCACAGTAAGAGGACAGTGGTACCCTATCTAAACCCTATGTTAATTACACATATTCACGAAAAAACTGTTCACACACACGAAAATAAACAAAAATTTACTACTAAACGTGAACTGTTCAAAACAGCAGAGAGCATAATGTTGCGTAAACAAATACACTCTATTGAGTGTACTGTCAAAAATAGGTCTATTTTCACCCAGTGCTGAATTGTTGTCCTGACGGGTTACAACAGTGCTCCACTTGGAGGTTGATAAGTGTATTATCTTTCTGTGGATAACATGTTCTAATCGTGTACGGAGTATCATGGGTTACACTTGCTGTGTCAGGCGAATTTTTAACAGAGTGGACTTTCGTTTCTTCGCAAATCGTGGGATTTCAATGATGGTCATGTCCCTAATACATTTTTTTGAGTTCGCTATAGCCGATTATAAGCTAACGTGTTTTGTATCTTCTAGTTGTTGTACAATAAGTGGTAGTGATGAAATGTTGGTTAAACTAACACAAATTAATCTTCAACATACACGTACAGCAACTATGAATCTATCCTGGAAATGCGTACTGCCTGCACAAGGCAGGATAGATTGATAGTTGCTGGTAAAAATAAAAGTTTTTCACTCTTAGCAAAAAAACCAACGCTTACCCTTAGTTTGAAAGTAAAACTTTTATTTTGATTACTATTCTTTATTGGTTTTAAGCCTTTTCTTTTGATTGTTATTCTCCCGCATTGAGTGCAGCATGAAGGACGACCCTAAGCAATGTTGGTCTTACCTGCGGAATAAAACGTCTTTCGGAGGAATCCCTGCAAGCGTCAAATATCGAGACAGAACATCTACGACTCCTGCAGAATCAGCAAATCTATTCTCGTCATTCTTTCCAAACGTGCTAGTAATAACTCATCACTTTTGTCTGAATTAAACTTGAGTAGTTTGTCGATGTTCACGTTGAATTTGCCTGTAACATCATTCTCTGAACATGAGGTATATAACAAGATACGCGGTATTGATAGTTCGAAAGGACCGTGGTCGGACGGGCCTCAACCATCGCTTACTAAGGAATGCTCTTCATCGCTGGCTCTACCGGCATCTATACTTTTCAATCGTTCCCACGCTGAAATTAGTTTTCCTACTAAGTGGAATGGCTTTGATTGGCCCTATCCACAAAAACGGTAATGTGCATGATGTTACAAATTACAAAGGAATGTCAATTCTAAGCTGCCTCCCAAAAATCTTCGAGAGCATGTTGTTATATATTATCTATCCCGCAGTAAAACACATAATAAGTTCGGACCAGCATGGTTTTGTAAGAAAACGCCGGACAACTAATAACCTGATGAGCTATGTGTCGACGCTGATTGATAGGGTTGAAAAACGGCAAGAGGTCGATGCAGTGTATGTAGACTTTCGAAAGCTTTCGATCGTGTTCCTCATCAACTTTCTGTGGAAAAACTAAGGCGCAATGGATTTCCGGAGTGGCTGATAAGTTGGATTTCATCGTACCTTTCTAATCGCAGTGCTTCTGTGTGACTTGGAACTACACTCTCAGATCCATTCCATATTACACCGGGCGTTCCTCAAGGAAGTCATCTTGGACCTCTTCTTTTTGTACTTTTCGTGAACGATCTCTGAAGTGAATTGTCGTCGTCTAAAGTCATGTATGCAGATGACCTGAAAATGTATCGTGTTATAACAACTATGGTAGACTGTTGCGCTTTACAAATGGACCTCGAAAGGATTATGGATTGGTGTGGCAGAAACGGTATGAGTGTGAAAATTCAGAAATACAGCATAATCACTTTCGCACGAGTACAATCGCCTATTGTTTTCGAATACCTTATATGTTCTGATCCTGTACAATGAGTCGCATCCGTCCAGGATCTGAGTATCACTCTCGACTGTAAACTACGGTTCACCGCACATGTTTCCTCTGTCATAGCTAATTCCTATGCTGTACTTAGACTCATCAAGTGCAACACTAGTGATTTCAATGATATTTACTGTCTAAAATCTTTATACATCGCACTGGTACGCAATATCTTGAAATATGGAGTTACCGTTTGGTCCCCGTATCACATCGTTCACATTAATCGTCTCAAACGGGTACCGAAGAATTTCATGAGGTTTGGTTTCATAGTCGGCTACCCTGCCAAAATCGATTACTGCTACCTCCATAGAAAGATCGCTGCGCTCTCATGTCTCCCTACGTTGCGAAATAGGCGAATTTTCCTCCAACGACTCTTCATCTTCGTCTTGCTTACAGACAACATAGCGCTTTTAGCAAAGCTTGATTTTAACGTTCCGGGAAGGTCTCTCCGGAGAAATGGGTTTTTCCGGCGCTCAACACATCGCACGCTATACGTCTAGAATAATCCACTGGATGTTTGCTGTCAGCTCTTCTTCTTCTTCTTCCAATTCTGTTTATTTTCCGTCGGCCTATTTCCGCTACGAGGCCAAACACCGACGCCAGAGAGGTGACACTCCCACTATCTGGATTGGATATCGACCCATCAACTCATGGACCGGGGACCAACGGCTTTACTTCCCTTCCCCGAAGGAAGGCGTGACCTCAGATTTTTCTCACCTCTGAAAAATCTCAACGATCTCGACTGGGATTGAACCAGACCAACTGGGGTGGGTGGCGGTCACGCTTACCACCCAACCCTCGGCGCCGTCTGTCAGCTCTTCAACAACGTTTATCATCCTTTTGATTTTAGTATAAACAAGGAAATATTAAAGTTAAAAATAGTTGTTTTTAATTAGATTGTAGTTATTTAATCTGTGCGATGTAACATTGTTAATCGAAGGCAATATATACAATACATTCTTCATTAATTTAAAAGTTTCACTTTCAACCTAATTGTAGGCGTTAATTGTTTTTTGCTAAGAGCGGAATACTGTTACTTTTATCAATATTTTTTCTGTGTGTTTGGTTCAAGAACCGTATTTCCATAAAGAACTTCTATGTTGGAAAGCAACTTAACCCGGGCTCAACAGCTTTCAACAGCAACAGCATAACATACTTGCGAATAGTGCTTTCATCCGTCCGTACAACTCGCGATATTTTTGCTGTCATAGTCAGTATGACTGTTGATAACATAAACAAGATATACGTTTATTGTTCCTCATATTTGCCGAATAATGATGCGGCATTCTTAATCATATATCGAAGGAATAAATGTACAAGAATTTAAAACAAGTTTATGTATCGAATTAGATGAGTTTTTCTGCATCGGTTTTTCGAGTGGCAGTATCTAAGAGGGCTTTTCATTGATAAATAGGCTTTATAGTATGTATTAGCATGATCAAAGTAGTACAGGCTGAGTGGAAAGATTCACGTGGCATCAAAGAATCTAACGAATGTAAATAATAAAACTTCGTTGCGCTTTCTATCGATTCACTTCAAGTTTAGCGCAACGATAGCACAGATTGCCACCATGCAACCGCAAACATACTAGGTATGACTTAGTATACACATTAGCCTCAAACATTGAACCCAAGCGTACATTTGTACGGTGTTCGAATCAAACAGCTTTGTGAGTACCGTAAACCGGGGTGACATTGATCACTTTTCGAAGTAATCATTACATATTTTTAGACGCAACACATTTTATTCAAGTGTAATATTTTTAAACCATGTACTGATGTATGGAGAACAAGATTGGATGGTTTTACCTACAATTGTCCGCTTACCCGCCCTGACAAAAGGATCTGCCGGGCAAATCAGAACCCGAGGAGTGGGGAAACCGCTACTTACACAGTCAGTACCTACATTTTCCAAACTAACTTTTTCTTAATAAACAACGACAAAATTTTTAACGTATTTAACGTATAGTTCGCTGAAGATATTAACTAGCTAAATATATATATATATATATATATATATATATATATATATATATATATATATATATATATATATATATATATATATATATATATATATATATATATATATATATATATATATATATATATATATATATATATATATATATATATATATATATATATATATATATATATATATATATATATATATATATATATATATATATATATATATATATATATATATATATATATATATATATATATATGTATATATATGTATATATATACTAAAATACAAAGTATGTTAAGTGCCTAAAAAGTTCGGATCGTAATTTTTCGCCTACTAATATAACATATTACAACATAATCCAAATATTTTGATGCGTTGCAAAAAGTTACATAATCTGATGTTTGAAACTTTCTGGAGTAAACCTAAGTGATAGAAATTCATTGTGTAGAGAAAACGACAAAAGCTGATTTTAAGGTACCACTACCCCTATACTGCCTATGATCGCAGGTCGGTCCCATACATACACACACCAAAAAAAAATATGAATTTTATCGTTGACGTAATTCCATACGTGATGCAATTGAACAGACCGTAATCCACGAAATGACGAGATATAACCGTATTCCGTTTAATTTTACATGAAAGGTGTACTTTACATGCGCATTGCTATAAAATTACGCCTATTAACATTTATAATAAACGCTATACTTATGTGGAGTAAAATTACGCGATTTACGAAATCCAATGTCATGTAAAATTACAATCAAGCATAAAATATGTCATTTTTATGCTCGTATATATCAGGGAATATATTGGTAAATAATATCTTTAACAAAATTACTCCAGATTAACTGCACCTCCTTGAGAAAAGTAAGGGCGCAAACAGATTAAGATGTGTTATCACGTTTCATGAAACTTTACTAAGCACGAAAAAGTCGTCTAAAGTCAATAAATACTTTTGGCCGTCTTTTTTGTTTTGGGATCACTGTGCGCGCCGACGAGAACAACGGCATGCGACAGTTGACAATAGATAATTTTTATTGTCATTGGCTCGTGCACCAACCGGGAAAGAACAGCAGTAGTAATGCACCACCGTTTTGTTATCCTGAATAGCATCGTCCCTCGCTATAATTATGATAATTCCTTTCGATGCGATTATGAGCCCGTGCGAAGCGGTGGAGAAATAAAACAGGGTGTACCGGACGAACGCTGGCGAAATACCGATGCTAACATGATGGCATTTAGACGCCTCGTCAGAGCAGACAACTGAATGCAAAGAAAAAATGGCAAATTATTTCCCGTGCTGAATGGTAACTGTTATCCTAATAATGATTTTTATGCTAGCATTTCTACGGTGAGGGGGATGAAATGAGTTACGATCTTTCGCATTTCAATTGTGCTTCGGTTCGATTCGGTTCGAATCGTGTAGCGAGGGCGAATGTTTGTTAAATCTCTATTTACTTTCACGGGTTCTCACTGATTCTGGACCGACCGTCGTATGGGGGTAGAGAACCGGCACGTGTTCGATGGAAGATTTTAGTGATTTTATTATTTCATCACAACGATTCCGACCTAATATATCATAGTATTCCTAAAAGTATACTATGATATATCATGTCGAAACAGTGACACAAAAGACGTAGCGTTGTTAGGAAGTTTATTGGAGTTTAGTAGAAATGCATGGGTTTTTATCTTAACCTTCCGGAAGTCGCGCTAGTGCAATGAGTGCACGCTGCTCTGAAAATCTAGCGAAATCGTCTTAGCGCACCAACGACTGCTCGTTCAGTGGACCATTTGTGCGACTTCCGGAGGGTTAGCTAGCGATTTCACGGCAGTTATTGAGACTTGTTCGTGCACTCGACCCGACGTCGTCCGATAACGATCGAAAGCGTGCACTCAGGACTTTCAGTTCAAAGTGAAGAAAATTCGGAGATTTATTGATATTAGGAGTTTTTGTGACAGGAGCCAAATACAATTGCCTGGCTAAATGAATTAGGGAGAGTTTATTCGGCTGTTTAGTTAGATTAATTTTTCGAACACTACTTTTTGTAACATCCAAACGTTTCCACCGTTGATTTCGATCTTATTAAGTGGATAATAGGCTCTTGTCATTCGCGATCTATTGTCGTTGTCGCCTAGATAAAACTAATCTTAAGAACCTTACAGCTAATATCCACTGAAGAAGACCTAAACCAACGATCGAAACGTTTGGACGTTACATAGAGTAGTTTCCGTTAAAATGTGTCTGACTGAACAGCCGAATAAACTCTCCTGAAACAACGGCAGTCCTAATACATCAACTCTAAGGAATCGGCAATAATATAAAGTGATTATGAATTCTATTTCAGTAAAAAAACCTCTATTGTCAAAACCAACCTCAAACTTGAAAATTAAAGAAGGTCAATTAATTCACGGTTAAAAATAGCGCAATAGGAATGATTTCCGACAATTCTTATGAAATTTATCAAAAGCAATAAAAAACCAACATTTGTTGCATCACACATTCTTTGTACGCGGGTCAAACAAGGGTGTAAACAAGTATCATATTTTTTCGTTAATTACCAAACGGTGACTGCTACCAAGAATGATGATGCCGAGAACCCTAACAGTAAGACAGCAGAGGTAGCGAGCAGCGTGATAGTGTAATAATGCCCTACCATCCCCTTGTATTGCACCAAATCATCACCAAAAACTGTGTACCGATTTGAAAAATGAGCCCGAAAGTTCGGTCATCTATCATCTCGCTCTATCCTGTAGTCTGTTTAGATTCACTATACCGTCACTGACAGACATTTACAACATACGGCTAGAAGACAAAAATATTACATACCTTTTGATGATATCTAAATTTAAGTATTGTCTCGCACATGTGTTGTCTATTCCTTTCTGAACTGCATCCTCGGTGGCGACAATGACGGAAGCATGTTGTTCCGAACCAAAGGAATCGATTATAAAGATTATGGTTAAAAATATACATTTCCCTTGAGTGTAACTGCAGAATTGAACAAAAAAGAACCTATTTCAGGGCCGGCGTCACATTTTTATCCCGAGTGGGTAGTAAGATAAGCAAAGGGTGAGCGGTTTATTACTAGGGCTTTGTCGAATTTTCGCAATACACACGCTTGTATTACATTCACATAAAATCACTTTCGGCGCCTTTGTGCTAATGGAATCGTGTTACATCAAAGTACTCATTATGTACCCAAAACAAATGCGTGACAGATTTCAAATTTTCGTTTTGTTTAAAATTTTGAGTACCCATTCGAAATAAACCGAGTGGGTAGTATTACCCGAACTACCAACGTCTTCCGCCGGCCCTGGCCTATTTAATAAGACCATGATTTAATTAAGTGTCGTTGGAAGGACGTTTGTAAGCACTAGCAGCAACGGTTATAAGTTATAAAGAAAGAAAAGCAGATGATGGCAAACCCGGTTCAACCGACTGCTTCTATGCCGAATGCTTTTGTTTGATCTGTCATAACACATACCTAAACCGCTTTGAACTATGACAATGTATGATGTAAGTCGTATTCACTTTACGGCTTAAAGGTAGAAAATTATGTTAAGTTCCTGAAGCATCACCGTTACGTCATAGGTACAGGAAACAAATTGCATCTCACTAACATGATTCCAGTGCTGTGGATGTCCAAAATATTTAGATGTCACGTTCGGTGAACTTCGTGCACTTTTGTACGACTTTCAACGGCAGAGCGGAAGTGAAAAAATGTTGCACCTCATTCGTACGTGGATGAAAATCATGCATTGATATTGTTTTACTGTTCACCATGTGCGTATTGTCACAGTGTCACTTTCAGGATGTGCTAAAATAATGTAGAAGGCAAATATTAAATTTCTGAGTATATTTTATCACCAGCACTGTTTCTGGAGAATAGTTACAGCATGAATGTTTGGGAAGGACATCGCCTCTGAATTTCTTTACTAGCTCCAAATATTTTCAGAACTGTTACAAATGACACGCACGCACTTTAAGGGGTTATACAGGGAAAGGAACATTGAAAGATCGGGAAAAATATCTTACAAAATAGTATCAGCCCAGGAGGGGCGGTGGGTTGGGTTTCTCCTCTTATGTTATACCTTCTATGATATAAAAAATGTCTAGGACATAACCGGAGTGTCGTGACTACATGTTTAACGTGTAATTCTAATTGAATGTTATTCAATGAAATGTGTGAGAATGTTTCAAATTATTCTTTATAATAATTATGGTGGTTTTGAATAGAAGCTTTGTTGTTGGCGTCGGCGTTGATAGGTGAAACAGTGGATTCGACGATCGTTGGATGGTGCTGACTTCTGTCCAGAGATGCCAGGTACTTTTTTCAAATGTCTGCAATAATAATTTTAAAAGTCTGAGAAGAACAAAAAATGTCAGGAAACCTGGTGTAACCAAATTTAAAATTTAAAAGTCTGCGAATTTGCAGACTTGTCAGCAAATCTGGCATCTATGCTTCTGTCCTCTACGTTTAAGCTGCTCTCCCAGTCAAAAAAAAAGCGAACGAACATGGTCGGGCGATTTAAACAGTTTGACGTTTGACTCAACTCGCCTGTACTAATTGCCCCTAGGAAAAAATGCAATTTATGAATGCGATTTAAAGGCAATTTCAATACTTAGATAAATTTGCTAGCAGCTGCAATGGACTTGGTTGTTTTTTGCGTTCTTCAAACATGGCGGTTCATGTTTGGCTTAAGCTTAAAATAGTTTTTTAAACAATTGGCGTGTATTTTGTTTATCTAGTGCACTTCATTTAGCCAAGGAATGTGGAAAATTGTGGAATCGTGTGTAAGTATAGTGGAACAAGATCTCTGACCTAAAATCTTAATGAAAGTCAGATTGTGATAAGTTTTAGTGTGCAATACCAATTTCACAATTAATTCTTCCTATAGTTTGGTAGTGATTACCTAGTATACTGATAAGTTTATGTGAATAGATAATGAATTCGAAAATAAGTATTATTTGTAATTTTTATATTAGGCTATTAAGGGCGATTGAATGTCGCGTTCCGTGGGCAATTTAAGGGTGAGTAGGGCGGCAAAAAAATGATGGCGGCCAATCACCCAAATGTTGCATTTGAAATAGCCTTCTAATTGCCAGCAATTTGCTGGTAACGTGAAGGGCAATTAGCGCATCCGAGTTGGCAAATAGCCCCCCGTTAGCCAGCAACTTGCTCTTTTTGACTGGGCTGTTTTTTCATGCTGGTGGGTAGAGAGGCAATAACATGACGCCCAAATGTCGCATTTGAAATCGCCCCCTATTTACCGGCAAATTGAAAGGCAAGTAGCACATCCGAGTTGGCAAATAGCCTCCTTTAGCCATCAACTTGCTCTTTTTGACTGGGAAATAGCTCTTTATCACATTATCTCCCACAACTTCTACAACACATTTTTTGCACCAAAAACATATTGGATAATGTATTTCATATTACTTGAAGTGCACAATACCAAGCAGCGCAATATGGCTAATAAAAACAGAGAAAAGTGGATTCCGCCAACTTACCCCAACCGCCAACTAGCCCCGGGCTCCCCTATTATACCAGCACAACGGACATACTTTATAAACAAGATGCTTTCACGCTAGGGTAGGATCCGCCAGCTCTATCCCCTGTTTTTGAACCAATCCTGAACCAGCTCGTGATTGAGCGAAAGTGGCATCAGCAGAAGTTCGGCTTAGAAACTCAATGTACTGAAGGGCTGCTTGGAAGTGTTGTCAGATATTGTGATATAAAACCTAATACGATTGTTTGACTGCGCTGTTTTTTGTTTTTTTAGAGATTTCGCTTTTTTTCCATAACGCTTACCTGTAATTATGAAGTGCAATGCATTATTTTGCGGACAAAATAAAACATATTATCCAGAACTCAAGTTCTACAGGTACCCGAGAGATCCGGTAGCGCGGTTATCGTGGAATCGGTTCTCTGTGCGGAATGATGCGAAAATTCCTCCTTTCAAAAACAAATCGAGTAACAGGCTGTATATTTTAAGCATGAAGATATTTTGAATTTCATATACAAATTGTCTATGTTTCAGTAGCGAGTAAATTAGGAGTACTTTGGAGTAAACCAGGAGAATGTTCTTCCTGTAATCGCTTTTTTAAAATTCCTTTGATGTTATTAATACAGTTGAATTTAAAAGTACTTCCTGCTGCTGTTTTCTCCTGAAAACCCTAGATGGATCAATAATCAATAGCCGCCTATGGCATTTAAAACTATGGCGTCGTCTAGACTACAAAGTGTCGGTCATTTCGTATTTATTCCGGATATTTATAGTGATAGCTGAAAAATAAGCTCAATTGTATGGCATTCATCAGAAATGCATCACCGCAAGACGTAGGGAAGGTTTTATCAACCTCCCACGTCATATTTACATAAGTTTGCCATATGCGGCCCGACTAGCCAACATTGATTTTTGAAGAAACGTTAAATTCTCGACAAACATATGATTAGGGCGTATAAGCCAACTGTCAAAATCAACTTTTAAGGGAAATTCCGGACAAACCGTTACTTGCCAATCACAGATGTTGGTGGTAACTAAGAGAGAAAAGTATTCTCTTTGATAAACTGCTGTGACCTGACCTGTTCGGCCAGCAACGGTTTTTCCGGGATTTTCCTTCAAAGATAATTTTGACAGTTGGCTTTTACGCCTTGTTTATCGAGAATTGGTTCAAACAGAATATTTTAATCTAAACAAACTAAGTTTTGAACACAACCGAAACAAAACTAATATTTTGGCAACATTGGTCGGGAGGGGTGTGTCATTTTCAATAAGGATTAGCATGACGTAAGAAGAGGTGAAGAAAGAAGCCAGCTGGCTGATCCTGTCCTAGCTTTCGCGTAGTCTCTAATGAATCGAAAACAAAATAACACAAAGTTCACTTGAGAGTCGGTGTGGGCAACGTTGCTAGGAATTCGGTCGAAAATACTTTATTTGCCGTGGTTGCAATAATCACATTTTGTGGTTTTTAACCGTTTAAGTATCGTACAAGTATTTAAGAAATTCGTATGTCACCGCACTAACCAACCTGTAACTATGGAACCAAAAGTCAGATCGGGATGCAATTCAATTGCAACCAATTGAATATGCATTGCTTGCGTAATCATTTCGAATTTTGAAAATGGTGAAAATCGGTCAAGAATTTTCTGAGGAATGGGTATGAAATTTACTCAGAACATTGACAAGTTCTCCTGGAAATCAGGACCGTCCTAGGTGGCCAATGTGATCAATGCGACTACATGCCTGCAAATCTAAGTAATTTAACACGCCCGGATGTCAGATTAAAATTAAATTCAATGGCAACCTGTGTCTATCATTTGATCGGTGTTAAGTTAGACCAGACTAAGACACAAAACATCAAAAAATGGGATAATGGTAGCACTGAATAAAGAATTTCTTCAACTACGTTCGACTTTTGCCAGGTTTGAAATATATAAAAATAAACAAGAATTATGATAAAAATTTATTTCCAATTATAGTGTAAAGCATGCTGCGATTTATACTTTAAACGCGTTTTTCTCGAAATCAATATATTGTCACTCAGTCCGGTCTGACTTAACACCGACCTTTTAAGACTAAGTTTGAGAAAATCGGTTCGGTCATCTCCGGGGAACCGATATGCGATTGTTGGTCACACACACACACATACACAAACACACACACACATACACACACAAACACACGCAATTAACATACACGGAGCAGGCACGGTGAATCCGTTCGCCAGAGGTGGGTTGGTGAGGTCACCACCACCAATAATAGTTGAAGTCATTCAGCAAAAGCAGGAGGAGGGGAAGCCGCAGCAACAGCAACAGCAGCAGCAAAAACAACCAGAGCAGAGCGGATTGAGCTACACTCCGCAAACGCCAAAAGTAGTGGCAGCGAAGTGCTTGGTGGAGGAGCTCCACAAATTTGTGGAGACGAGAAACAATGTCCATAAGGACATTAAGGAGATGGTCATCAGAATCCGGTCTGCCATAAAAGAGTAACGGCAACGCGGAGGGCAGATACAGCTGAGCGAGCATTGGCATCGGCTAAGGCTACTGTCCTCCTGGCCCCTCCAAAACCAGCTAAGGAGAGACAGATTGGAGTGGACAACACGTCAGTTCCCGTAACTCCAAACAGGATAAGATCCTCGCCAGCAAACGAAAGACCAGGCGGGTCAAAGAGGCAGACGCTCGAGGACGCTATTGCAGCCGAGGGAAAGGACGCCACCCGACAGAGTGAAAGCTGGAGTACCGTTGTAGGTCGGAAGGAGAAACACGGGAAACGGCAAAAGGGAGGAGCGAAAAAGGGGGCAGAAGAGGAAATCAGAACCCTCGGCTCGTTAGAAGGCGCCTAGGAGAGATGCCGTGCTCGTCAAAGCTAATGACGCGACGACGTATGCAGCGCTGCTCAAAAAGATCAGAGAGGACCCGGAGTTGAAAGATATGGGGGAAAACGTGGTAAGAGTCAGGTGTACCCAAAAAGGTGATATGCTCCTCGAGCTGAAGAAGGATTGTACGACTAGTAGCTTGAACTTGCAGGAGACTATTACTAAATTAATGGGTGAAAAGGCAGAAGTTAAGGCCTTGAGCCCGGAGATGGTAATTGTGTGCAAGGATCTTGAAATCACGACGGAAGGCGAGCTGAGTGGTGCAATGAAGTAGCAGCAAGGAAGGGATACGGAGGACAGTGATGATTCGTTTACCTGTAAACGCTGCAGACAAGGAACTGGAGGTAGGCAAAGTTACAGTTGGATGGTCGAGATGCCTACTGAGAGCCGCCCAACGAGTAAATAAACAAGCGGAGAAATGCTTCAAATGTTTAGGCTTTGTACATGTAGCAGGGGCTTGCAAAGGTCAGGACAGATCCGGGATGTGCTGGAAAAGCGGAGAGACGGGTCATTTTGCGAGAGACTGCACGCAGAGGCCGAAGTGTTTGCCGGGAGCCGGGAGCTGAATGACTCACGGAAACTTGAGCTAAATGGCTCAAGGAATCAGTACCTAAACGGCTCATGAGGACGAGAGCTAAACGACGACGCAATAGATGAAGACAAGAAGCGAGAGAAGAGTCGAGAGTCAAATCAAAGCTCATAGGTCGAGCCACTCCATGAACCAAGTGAGGCTCCGAGATAGAGCAGAAGAAAGAGGGGCGACGAAAGCACAACGATCCCCCCACGAATTAATGCCTTGTCGTAGTTCCGTGGGGGAAGGGGCTTAAAAAGTAAGGATTGTTTTTGGTGGTTAGGCACGAACATGAGTCGTATGTTCCACACAGTGCCAATACACTACAGACCAGGCTTTTGAAGCTTTTTAAACCTTACTACATAAAAACACACACACACGAACATTTGCCTAACTCGACGAAATAAGTCGAATGGTATAAGAGTTTCGGCCCTCCGGGCCTCTGCCACGAACGGGAAATTCTGAGCGATTGCATGAAATTTCTATAAGAGTGCACCGTTCACTATACCGTTCCGCCCGAAACACGTCTCAAGCATCGTATCTACTACACGAACAACTCGTGGACCCGCGGAAAACAAGAACGAAAACACAATGGGTCTCTTGAAAAATTCAGAAATGTAAATTTTCCCTACTTCTTTTACACGTTCTCAATTCCCTAAACTACCCTAACTTCGCGATTCTTTCGCGCCTAATTTTATTTCTATTGTCAAACACATTTTTGAATTGATCTGGGTTGTCGGTAGCCAGAGGTACGCACTGTACATGGGCCGAGCCATGATCATCGCGCAAATAGGAAAAACCTAAAGCGCGCACAAAAGAGCCCCGATTCTAAATTTCCTGAAGTTTATATAGTAAAATTCTTGCTAACTTCAGCAAGTTACAATTACTATCTGTCCCTATACAGCATGCGATTGACATTATATCTGTATTAGTGTCGCCTGGCTTTCTTTCTTTGTCATTCGTATGTAACTTGTGTGGTACTGTATTCCTCTATCCTAAAGTAGCTCTTGCTGTCTTCTGTTCTTTTCCGAAGATCGGCTGAGCATGCATACAATGCAGTCTCTTTCCAGTTATCTTTATGGCTTGCGAATTGTTTCGTTCGGTATTCTCGATCCGAAAATGTTGATTAATGGCTCCTAAAAAACCAGTGCTATGAAAAAGAAATGGTTCAAACTATGAATAAGTAAATTCTTAGAAAAGCAAGTAGCCATTGAAAGTGTCGCTGGTTATATAAACTGCTTTTGAGTAGAGTTGGGCAAACTGATTCAGCTTGGCGAATGAACAGTATCCGATTCACTCACTAAACTGAATCGACTCTTTTGACCGATTCAGTGACTCGTACTTTGATTGTTAGAGATAAAACGAGAAAAAATCCAGCGCATTAAGAAACGCTTTCGTGTTACACATCAATTCCTTAATCCTACCCCAACCCAAACCCTGATCCTCTCCCATGGCGATTTTGTGATCTGCATGGATTATTCTGCCATTATTCCTCCTATTATCGGCCTTGGACTGACTTGCACTCTCATTGCCCCACCAAACGCTATAAAATGAAAATGAAAAAAACATAGTGGTCTTACCCCTTAAAAGAACCTCCTCACAATAAAATTTAAAAAATATGTTAACGGGAGTATGACAGCGACAATATTTGGGAGATTTCTTCGCTTATGAATTCATTGAACTTACTCGGCTTTGTAGTATTTTGAAGTCGACAACGCGATTTCTTTTCTCTCCAACCATCCCCTTTCCGAGCATTTAATTTCCCTCAATTCTTTCAAATCCAGTTGTTCCTAATTGTAATTGTATTCGCTTGACAGCAGACGGTCTCGAAAGATAGATGACTTTAATTGACCTGAGCTAATCCCCTCCGGGTGCCATTACTGCGCTATATATTTTGCATCAGCAGTAGAACCACCAAGATTCTCTCTACGTCGTTCTATTTGGTCGAGCTGACTCATCGACGGTTGTGGCCATGATGCGACACAGGCAGAACGGGGCAAGGATAGCCATAGCATTTCGTTCGTCCCATATATCGATTTTATAACAGCTACAGCCCGGTTGAACGCATGTCTCCCATTCCAGATTCCAGGAGGTAATTACCATAATTACATATCTATTCACGCTATAATTTGTCCAAATGTTACTGGTGTTTTGGAATATGTACTACACTGTAATGGTTTTAGCATCCGGGTCAAACCTAGCTACCCTTTGGCGCTTACGGTTAGGGTCAAATCACTAGTTGACAGTCATCGTTTAGGGCACCCTGACCATGGCCATTACATTTGCATAATTTGCCAATTAGCATTGTTATAGCGGAGTAGATGTATTACTAATTCAAATAATTCCGGTCTAATTTCTCTTGAATTGTGATGTAAGCTCTCAATAAATGAACTCTAAACTGATCGGGGAGATTTGATTCCTAGAGCAACTGATACTTTTTCTGTCCCGAAAAAACTCGGTTCCAGTAAGCCCTGCAATTGTTATGTAGGGTAAGAATCTTCAATAAAATGTATTTAAATATCAGGTCAAAATTGCGAGATTATAGTACCAAGATTTTGTTCTCTAGCTGGCAGTTGCTTACACGTGTAATAGGTGTGCATTGATGACAAAATTTGTATGGCGTGTCATAATCGTGCATGGAAAATTTTCCATAGAAAAAAATCATCAATTAGTAACTTTTATTCATATCTTTAGATTCATTTAGCCCATAAACAATCGGTGGGATGCATTTTGAAGGAAATGAGTCAGATAATCTAGAAAAAATCGTTATGTTTAATTACAGTGTTTCCAAATATGCTATATTTCCAGTTTAAAACTTAAATGCATTTTTCTCACAATTCGCATAGTTTTGTTTTGGAAATGATTATGCCATTATGTTTCTCAGATAGTTTTACACATAAAACATCTTATACATCAAGATAATTTCAGCCAATCCCCAGACACAGTCATTTGAAGCAAAAAATTAAAAAAAATTAAGCGCGTTTCTCGCTATATCTCAGTAACCAAGCAGAATGTCAAAATTCTGAAAATGCCACTTTGTAGAGATTTTATAGACAAGTAATGTGACATATCTAACTCAGTTTACCCCAAAATGGCGCTTGTCATAAGATAGCACAACAGCTAAACATTTATTTTTTGGAAATTCATAGCCGACAGTCAAACGTTGTTCATGATTTCAAGAGCTTATTCGCGATTCTTGTGATTTCTCATCACGTTACCGTGCTATTTTATTCATGAGATTTCTATCCGATTTTTCTGTCAGATTAGCGGGATCGAAGTTCATGATTTCATGGTCTTAGTCGCGATTTTCGTAATATTTATTCACGTTTTCGTGATATTTTAGTCATGATTAGCGTGATTCATGTTCATAATTTCAGGATCTTAGTCACGATTTTAGATATTTTTGTGACGAGTTGTGTGATTTGTGTTCATGATTTCAGGAACTTAGAAACATGAATAGAGTAATTCGTGTTCATGATTTCAGGATTTTAGTCTAATTTTCTAATTTTCATGATATTAGCAGTTTTATCATGGTATTCGTAAATTCTCCTCGCCTTATCGCGATGTATTTTTTTTTGGTTACTATCGGTTTTTTATTCGAAATAACGTGACAATATGAACTGGATCATAAAAATATGACTAATTCGCGATATCTTGTTCTGTGAACTATATCACGCACACTATTTCGGGTTCTCAGCGCAGTTTTCTTTTTCTGTCCGGACATCACACCGAACCTTATTACAATAATAACGATGTTCGTGGTCCTACTATTCGCTAGCACCTGGACAATTCATGAAAAAGGGCATGGAACAATTATTCCATGAATAACACTCCAAATTTTGTGAAAGAGCTCACTTAAAAATTTCATTTCATGAAATTGTAAATGATTAGAGATATCTTCTAAATAACACCAGCACGCAAAATAAATTGTTAATAATGTACTAGGAATAATGAACCAGTTCACGAAAACATGAATAATATTTTATGATTGGATCGTGGCTAAAATATTAGGGATCATGAGTTAGTTCACGGGGGTTAAATGGATTCATGAATAAAATTCCGATTTTCGTGAAATAATGCACGAGAACATAACCAGAATATTTTGATTTTGTGAACTAATGTTCCTATATCTATGAAAAAGATCATGAGTCAACCTTTGGTTTTATGAATAATGTTAATAAAGTTGTGAACTAGTTCGCGTACTGAAAATCTAATTATAAATAACTTGGCGGAAACCGAGACTGAAGTTCACAAAACAAAAACAAATATTCCCACGAATAAAAGCTTTATACGGGTGTTACTGAAGGAAAATTGAACATAAATATAAAACATATGATTTTTGTTCAAGGTCCTGTTTTCATAACGTAAAAACCGATTTAATCCACCTAGCAGTGAGATGAGACATTTCTTACACATTTCACCATTGGATTAGTTTGCAGAACTCACGAGAAGTAGGCACCCAACAAGAGGTGGGATAAAAACAGTTTCTAGTCTTGCACGAATAAACTCTCGAATAAACTGAATAAATTATAGAAATCAACAAAACGACCGAAATAAAAAAGTAAAGCAAAAAATGAAACAATAGGTTTTTAAATTCATAAAATGAGTAGAAAAATTAATGGAAATCAAAATTATAATATTCATGAATCAAATTAGATTAGGCTAGTACATAAAAATTAAGATTATATTTAGAAATAGTTATACGATTAATAGTATAAATTGACTCATACTAACAAATTGAATGAAATAAAACGAATGACTGAACATGAAATGCATAAAATTAAAGATATGAATAAAATGAAACAAATGACTCAAATGAATCAAATGAATCAAATGAATCAAATGAATCAAATGAATCAAATGAATCAAATGAATCAAATGAATCAAATGAATCAAATGAATCGAATGAATCAAATGAATCAAATGAATCAAATGAATCTAATGAATCAAATGAATCAAATGAATCAAATGAATCAAATGAATCAAATGAATCAAATGAATCAAATGAATCAAATGAATCAAATGAATCAAATGAATCAAATGAATCAAATGAATCAAATGAATCAAATGAATCAAATGAATCAAATGAATCATATGAATCAAATGAATCAAGTGAATCATATCAATCAAATTGATCAAATGAATCAAATTGATCAAATGAATCAAATGAATCAAATGAATCAAATGAATCAAATGAATCAAATGAATCAAATGAATCAAATGAATCAAATGAATCAAATGAATCAAATGAATCAAATGAATCAAATGAATCAAATGAATCAAATGAATCAAATGAATCAAATGAATCTAATGAATCAAATGAATCAAATGAATCAAATGAATCAAATGAATCAAATGAATCACATGAATCACATGAATCACATGAATCACATGAATCACATGAATCACATGAATCAAATGAATCAAATGAATCAAATGAATCAAATGAATCAAATGAATCAAATGAATCAAATGAATCAAATGAATCAAATGAATCAAATGAATCAAATGAATCAAATGAATCAAATGAATCAAATGAATCAAATGAATCAAATGAATCAAATGAATCAAATGAATCAAATGAATCAAATGAATCAAATGAATCAAATTAATCAAATGATTCAAATGATTCAAATGAATCAAATGAATCAAATGAATCAAATGAATCAAATGAATCAAATGAATCAAATGAATCAAATGAATCAAATGAATCAAATGAATCAAATGAATCAAATGAATCAAATGAATCAAATGAATCAAATGAATCACATGAATCAGATGAATCAAATGAATCAAATGAATCACATGAATCAGATGAATCAAATGAATCAAATGAATCAAATGAATCAAATGAATCAAATGAATCAAATGAATCAAATAATTCAAATGAATCAAATGAATCTAATGAATCAAATGAATCAAATGAATCAAATGAATCGAATGAATCAAATGAATCAAATGAATCAAATGAATCAAATGAATCAAATGACTCAAATGACTCAAATGAATCAAATGAATCAAGTGAATCAAATGAATCAAATGAATCAAATGAATCGAATGAATCAAATGAATCAAATGAATCAAATGAATCAAATGAATCTAATGAATCTAATGAATCAAATGAATCAAATGAATCAAATGAATCAAATGAATCAAATGAATCAAATGAATCAAATAAATCAAATCAATCAAATGAATCAAATGAATCAAATGAATCAAATGAATCAAATGAATCATATGAATCAAATGAATCAAGTGAATCAAATCAATCAAATTGATCAAATGAATCAAATTGATCAAATGAATCAAATGAATCAAATGAATCAAATGAATCAAATGAATCAAATGAATCAAATGAATCAAATGAATCAAATGAATCAAATGAATCAAATGAATCAAATGAATCAAATGAATCAAATGAATCAAATGAATCAAATGAATCAAATGAATCTAATGAATCAAATGAATCAAATGAATCAAATGAATCAAATGAATCAAATGAATCAAATGAATCACATGAATCAAATGAATCACATGAATCACATGAATCACATGAATCAAATGAATCAAATGAATCAAATGAATCAAATGAATCAAATGAATCAAATGAATCAAATGAATCAAATGAATCAAATGAATCAAATGAATCAAATGAATCAAATGAATCAAATGAATCAAATGAATCAAATGAATCAAATGAATCAAATGAATCAAATGAATCAAATGAATCAAATGAATCAAATGAATCAAATGAATCAAATGAATCAAATGAATCAAATGAATCAAATTAATCAAATTAATCAAATGAATCAAATGAATCAAATGAATCAAATGAATCAAATGAATCATATGAATCATATGAATCAAATGAATCAAATGAATCAAATGAATCAAATGAATCAAATGAATCAAATGAATCAAATGAATCAAATGAATCAAATGAATCAAATGAATCAAATGAATCAAATGAATCAAATGAATCAAATGAATCAAATGAATCAAATGAATCAAATGAATCAAATGAATCAAATGAATCAAATGAATCAAATGAATCAAATGAATCAAATGAATCAAATGAATCAAATGAATCAAATGAATCAAATGAATCAAATGAATCACATGAATCAAATGAATCACATGAATCAGATGAATCAAATGAATCAAATGAATCAAATGAATCAAATGAATCAAATGAATCAAATGAATCAAATGAATCAAATGAATCAAATAATTCAAATGAATCAAATGAATCTAATGAATCAAATGAATCTAATGAATCAAATGAATCAAATGAATCAAATGAATCAAATGAATCAAATGAATCAAATGAATCAAATGAATCAAATGAATCAAATGAATCAAATGAATCAAATAAATCAAATCAATCAAATGAATCAAATGAATCAAATGAATCAAATGAATCATATGAATCAAATGAATCAAGTGAATCAAATCAATCAAATTGATCAAATGAATCAAATTGATCAAATGAATCAAATGAATCAAATGAATCAAATGAATCAAATGAATCAAATGAATCAAATGAATCAAATGAATCAAATGAATCAAATGAATCAAATGAATCAAATGAATCAAATGAATCAAATGAATCAAATGAATCAAATGAATCAAATGAATCAAATGAATCTAATGAATCAAATGAATCAAATGAATCAAATGAATCAAATGAATCAAATGAATCAAATGAATCACATGAATCAAATGAATCACATGAATCACATGAATCACATGAATCAAATGAATCAAATGAATCAAATGAATCAAATGAATCAAATGAATCAAATGAATCAAATGAATCAAATGAATCAAATGAATCAAATGAATCAAATGAATCAAATGAATCAAATGAATCAAATGAATCAAATGAATCAAATGAATCAAATGAATCAAATGAATCAAATGAATCAAATGAATCAAATGAATCAAATGAATCAAATTAATCAAATGAATCAAATGAATCAAATGAATCAAATGAATCAAATGAATCATATGAATCATATGAATCAAATGAATCAAATGAATCAAATGAATCAAATGAATCAAATGAATCAAATGAATCAAATGAATCAAATGAATCAAATGAATCAAATGAATCAAATGAATCAAATGAATCAAATGAATCAAATGAATCAAATGAATCAAATGAATCAAATGAATCAAATGAATCAAATGAATCAAATGAATCAAATGAATCAAATGAATCAAATGAATCAAATGAATCAAATGAATCAAATGAATCAAATGAATCACATGAATCAAATGAATCACATGAATCAGATGAATCAAATGAATCAAATGAATCAAATGAATCAAATGAATCAAATGAATCAAATGAATCAAATGAATCAAATGAATCAAATAATTCAAATGAATCAAATGAATCTAATGAATCAAATGAATCTAATGAATCAAATGAATCAAATGAATCAAATGAATCAAATGAATCAAATGAATCAAATGAATCAAATGAATCAAATGAATCAAATGAATCAAATGAATCAAATGAATCAAATGAATCAAATGAATCAAATGAATCAAATGAATCAATTGAATCAAATGAATCAAATGAATCAAATGAATCAAATTAATCAAATTAATCAAATTAATCAAATTAATCAAATTAATCAAATGATTCAAATGATTCAAATGAATCAAATGAATCAAATGAATCAAATGAATCAAATGAATCATATGAATCAAATGAATCAAATGAATCAAATGAATCAAATGAATCAAATGAATCAAATGAATCAAATGAATCAAATGAATCAAATGAATCAAATGAATCAAATGAATCAAATGAATCAAATGAATCAAATGAATCAAATGAATCAAATGAATCAAATGAATCAAATGAATCAAATGAATCAAATGAATCAAATGAATCAAATGAATCAAATGAATCACATGAATCAGATGAACAAATGAATCAAATGAATCACATGAATCAGATGAATCAAATGAATCAAATGAATCAAATGAATCAAATGAATCAAATGAATCACATGAATCACATGAATCACATGAATCAAATGAATCAAATGAATCAAATGAATCAAATGAAACACAGATCAATCAAATGAATCAAATGAATCAAATGAATCAAATGAATCAAATGAATCAAATGAATCAAATGAATCAAATGAATCAAATGAATCAAATGAATCAAATGAATCAAATGAATCAAATGAATCAAATGAATCAAATGAATCAAATGAATCAAATGAATCAAATGAATCAAATGAATCAAATGAATCAAATGAATCAAATGAATCAAATGAATCAAATGAATCAAATGAATCAAATGAATCAAATGAATCAAATGAATCAAATGAATCAAATGAATCAAATGAATCAAATGAATCAAATGAATCAAATGAATCAAATGAATCAAATGAATCAAATGAATCAAATGAATCAAATGAATCAAATGAATCAAATGAATCAAATGAATCAAATGAATCAAATGAATCAAATGAATCAAATGAATCAAATGAATCAAATGAATCAAATGAATCAAATGAATCAAATGAATCAAATGAATCAAATGAATCACATGAGTCAGATGAATCAAATGAATCAAATGAATCACATGAATCAGATGAATCAAATTGATCAAATGAATCAAATGAATCACATGAATCACATGAATCAAATGAATCAAATGAATCAAATGAATCACAGATGAATCAAATGAATCAAAGGAATCAAATGAATCAAATGAATCAAATGAATCAAATGAATCAAATGAATCAAATGAATCAAATGAATCAAATGAATCAAATGAATCAAATGAATCAAATGAATCAAATGAATCAAATGAATCAAATGAATCAAATGAATCAAATGAATCAAATGAATCAAATGAATCAAATGAATCAAATGAATCAAATGAATCAAATGAATCAAATGAATCAAATGAATCAAATGAATCAAATGAATCAAATGAATCAAATGAATCAAATGAATCAAATGAATGAAATGAATCAAATGAATCAAATGAATCAAATGAATCAAATTAATCAAATTAATCAAATTAATCAAATTAATCAAATTAATCAAATTAATCAAATTAATCAAATTAATCAAATTAATCAAATGAATCAAATGAATCAAATGAATCAAATGAATCAAATGAATCAAATGAATCAAATGAATCAAATGAATCAAATAAATCAAATGAATAAAATTATTCAAATGAATAAAATGATTCAAATGAATCAAGTGAATCAAATTAATCAAATGAATTAAATGAATCAAATTGATTTAATTCATCCAGTGAATACAATGAATCAAATTAATGAAATGGATCAAATGAATAAAAAGAATGGATGAACAAAATGAATAAAGTAAAAAATAAATGAAATGCCTAAATAAAACAAACGAATCAAATAAACAAAATCACTTTAGATAAAATGAATAAAAAAAAGAAAATGAGCAGAATTAAATGCATTGATTAAAATGAAAAATTGAACAATGGTAAAAGGTTATAAATTAATATAAAGAAATAAATTGAATCAAATAAATTATTTGGATGAAATGATTAAAACTGAAAAAGTAGTCAGATTATTAAAATGAAGAAACTGAACAAACTGAATAAACTGGAAAAAATGAATAAAATGCATACAATGAAAACAATGAATGAAATGAGTAAAATGCACAAAAAGAATAAACTGATCAGAGTGAATCCAAAGAATGAAACGAATAAAATAAGTAAAATGAACGCAGATGAACAAAACGAATAAAAACATACGGAATGAAATAAATAATTAAAATGAAATGGTCATAAACTTGAAGCCAAAAACATGAATAAAGAAAATGAATAAACCGGATTGTACGAATTTGAGAACCATTGCATCAGAGAGTTTTGAAATGTTTTGCCTTTCTCAATAGAAAGGTATTGCAATTGCTCTGAAAACCGACTTTTTAACGGCGACCCGATTCAGTTTGTCGAGTTCGGCAAATGTCTGTGTGTGTATGAATGGGTGTGTGTATGTGCGTCTGTGTGTGTACGCGAACACAATTTCACTCACTTTTCTCAGAGATGGCTGAACCTATTTTCACAAACTTAGTCCCAAATGAAAGGTGCAACATTCCCATAGGCTGCTATTGAATTTCTAAAGGATCCGACTTCCGATTCCGGAATTACAGGGTGATGAGTACGATCACGTAGTCGATTTTAATAAATTCTGCAATGAATGTATAATGGTGAAATTTTTTCCAAAATGTAGCCACAACTGCTTCGATTTGTAGTACTAGGTCACTAACAGCCATTCAAAGTCTTTTTGGTCACATTGGCCACCATCATCGGTTCCGGAAGCCCCGGCGGAAGTATCCAAATTCAGAATAACAGTCACATCGGTTTCTCGGAGATGGCTAGACCGAATCAACCAAACTTAGTCTCAAATGAAAGATGTTGCGTCCCCGTAAATGGCTATTAAATTTTATCCCGAACCGACTTCCGGTTCCAGTGTTACGGGTTGTGGCGTGCGATCACATAGTAAATTGTGATTTAAACCGATACTCCGATGAAAGCAAAAAAGGTAAAAAATTCGCTAAAATGTCTCTCAAACAACTTAAATTTGCAGTTCTAGGTCACCGACGGCCAAACAAACTTTCGTTGACTACATTGACCACCATAGACGGTTCCGGAAGTGCCCGGGAAAAGCGGCCATCTTTCAAAACTAGCAAACTCATATCAGTTTCTCGGAAATGCTTGGGCCGATTTTCACAAACTTAATCCCAAATGATAGCTATATTATCCCCACAGATGCCTATAAAATTTCGTACGGATCGCTTATATGGTTCCAGAAATATAGACTAAACCGTCCGGTAACATATGAAATTCCCATATAAGCCGGAACTCCAATTTTTTCAAAGGAGGGACCCCATGAAATTTCAGAAATCGAATTCGTATTTTTGATGCCAAACATCTTTAAAATGCATGAAACGTCGAAAGTTTTTATAAAAATCGACTTTTTGGGACATTGCCGATTTCGCACCCTTTTTTTCAGTTCTATACTATCGTGGCTGTTTTTTTCTTTTACAAAATTTTAGAACTCGAATAATGATTTCTTTTCCTGTATATAGTTGTCATGTGATGTATAATAATAAAATGTAATATACGCATTTAAAAGCTTTTAATGAATATAAAGAACGCACACATTCTCGTGTTCATGATTGAGAAAGGCACAATTGCACCGCTAGGTGGATTAAAACAAGTTTTTGAAAATCCCATCTTCTGAGAAAAGGCTAATAAATATGCAATGGACTTTCTAGGGCTTCCATCTTTTTTTGGTTTTATTCTTTTTGTTTTCATGCTTCTTTACTTGACGTATTAAAAGTTTACTTTTTGGCCACATATTCCCGAAAAAAAGATTTATGTACAGAATAGAATTTACCGGTCCAGTATTTTAACGCGCAATTGAATATAGTAAAATGAGACAAGGTCACATGTGCTTTCAAGCCCCTTAAACAGAGAACGACAAGGAGAATGCGATTCGTGAATGAGACAGGTAGATGTTTCAAAGTTTTTATTTGCATTGAAGTAAATAGTGTGAAATGTCTAGGCTATGTCGATATCATAAAAGCCGTGCATTCAGTTGATTGCAATGCAGTCACTATGGATAAATAAGTCCTATACAGACCAATACTGTGAAAAAGAAATGGTTCAAACTACTCAGTATATCCAAATATGGACGACGATAAGTTTGAAGAAACCCTGTAGTTGCATCCCCCATCGAGAGTGGGTACTTTGTGAGACTTCTTTTCCTGGATCTAATTTGTGGATATTTTTGGTCTTTGATCCGTTATTTTTCATGAAAGTTCGTACGTACGAGCATGGTCCAGGTCTCGTGGCCGTAGAGGACCACCGATCTAATCAGCGTCTTGAAGATGATCAACTTCGTGCGGCGGCGAATTTTTTTCGACCGGAGCGTCCTCTGGAGTCCAAAGTAGGCACGATTTCCCACTAAGATCCGTCTCTGAATTTCTCTGCTGTTATCATTGTCGTCGGTTACCAGTGTTCCCAAATGCATGAATTCGTCGACCATCTCGATTTCGTCACCGTCAATCCGAACTCGAGTGGGAGGTTCACATTGTCGTCTCTAGAACCTCTTCCTCTCATGTATTTTGTCTTCGAAACGTTGATGGCAAGTCCAATCCTGCTGGCTTCAGCTTTCAGTCTTTGAGTATATATTTCATTCAAACTTGAATAGAGATACTAATAGTTTAAATATCGCACGTGGAATGTCTCTTTTGAAAATATCTATCGTCAAACTTTCATATTACCCAGTTAAGCCAAATTTTTCTGATATAGCCATGAATTTCCTTAGTTATAGTGTAGATACAGGCTTTGAACACATTTGAATTAAAGTTGAGTTGATGTAGCAGCAGACAAAAAATAGTTTTGTTTTCTCAAACATTCGCAATTACAATTAATAAATATTTCAGATTGGCAGAAGATCTTATCACACAACTTAGAAATGGATACAGAGAGAGAGATAGATAGATAGAGAGAGAGAGAGAGAGAGAGAGAGAGAGAGAGATGGGGGGGGGGGGTGAGGAATGGCAAATGATGGTTAATGCAGTGACATTATTTTTATAGGTATATTATTATGATATATTGATTCTTACATTCTTATCATAAATAATGTAAGTAGTATTTTTTGCGCCATAACCAGTATAACCTAAATCTTGCAAAAGAGCTAAATTTTCGCTAGATTTTTGGGCTTCAAACATACAGTTGCTTTCGGTGACGCCACAAGTATAATTATATTAGAAATCTTTAATCTCACTACTAGATGAATTACTTGTTGATCTGTGTATTGATATACCATCCAACATTTACCTCATGATTGAACGCAATGTCTAATCCAAGGAATAAATACTAGAACTCACTGTTTCTTTATCAACACATTATTTTGTCTTTGAAGTGAACTTATATATACATATATATATATATATATATATATATATACATATATATATATATATATATATATATATATATATATATATATATATATATATATATATATATATATATATATATATATATATATATATATATATATATATATATATATATATATATATATATATATATATATATATATATATATTGATTTTTGAGAAATAGTTGATTTAATATTAAGGTAATTCACAAAATGTTCTCAACATCGAATTCCTTAAATCACGTAGATGTGTTTTCATACCCCGATATTCAAAATCGGTTTAGTTTTGCCCCTAAAACACCAGTAAAGCAATACTCTGTATGAAACAATCTCATTTTTAATTAGTGGAAATTGGTAAGCGATGACTAAAAATACAAAATGTTTAATATCTCCGCCGCTCGTGCACGGATTTTGACAATCTATAGCTTGTTAGAAAGGTATTTTTACAAGCTTTCTATTTATTTTGTAGGACAACATTGTATTGTTTGAAAGTTATTTGCAAAAAACCTGCTGTGTTTTGACAAATTTGCCCATATCTCAGAAAGTAAACAAAATATCGAAAATCAAAAATAATAGTGTCAAATGCCAACTTTAGGCCTTTCATTTGAAATAATTTTATTAAGATCGGTTCAGCCATTGCTGAGATAATTACATGACATTTTGTACATACATACATACATACACACATACACACATACACACACACATACAGACATTGTCTCAATTTGTCGAGCTGAGACTCGGCCCTCCGGACCTCGGAAAAAGTTTTCAAAGTTTGAGCGAATCCTATACATTTCTTTTGTAAGAAATGTAAAACGTGATTGTTCCAGAATTCATGGCACTTTATTCACGATTTTGGGAACAATTTTTTCCGTGTGCATTTTCAGCAAAGCAGGTCGGTCAAATTCTGTATGCATGGTTCAGGCCCGTGCGCAGAAAATTCTCAAGGTGGGGGTTGATTTTTTAACGTTTATTTTAAAAGAAACGTACAGAAACTCTCAAACTTTGAAGATTTTTTCAGAGGCCTGGACCTAGTCTTGTGAACCAAACGACTCTGCTCAACAAATTGGGTAAATGTTTGTTATCGAGAAGGAATCATCAAAAGACACCGCCCAAGTAACAATTGAAGTTTTATAGCACGCTACAAGTGCAATCTAAGTTTTACCGGTGGCTATAAAACTATCATAAAACCACAATTGTTACTAGGGCGCTGCATAGTGGTCGGAAACCCCATAAACGTGAACTTAATTGAATAGAGGCCAAACCATCGAATATATTCACAGGGTATCTTTGGACGAATAGTTCGTAAGACTATTCCCCACAACCTGATAAAAATTAAAATTAGGCATGGCTTACTAACTACTAAAAATTAACTTTTTATTCTGACGAGGTAGAAAGTCGGACTATTCGACAATGTTTTAGAAATCCTCGTAATAAAGAATTTTGTTGAACTAGTTGAACTTGTAGGATTTGATGTTATCGATTTGTAAAGCGTTTTCTGTGGCAACACCCTCAAATTTAGTTTTTTTAATATAATTTTTTCCACTGTGACTTTTCGTGCAAACCGTGCTCCAGACAACTGTGGAGGCATTAAAACCACATAATATTGTTGAAGACTGTAAGTAAAAATACCCAAGTAAAAAAACATTACAAAATGAGATTAAAACCTTCTTACCTTTATTATGCGTAGTCCGGATTTATTACGGAAGCCCGGAGGGCCGAGTGACATAAACCATTCGATTCAGCTCGTCGAGTTCGGCAAATGTCTGTGTGTATGTATGTGTGCGTATGCATGTATGTGTGTATGTGCGTCTGCGTGTACGCGAACACAATCTCACTGACTTTTCTCAGAGATGGCTGAACCGATTTTCACAAACTTAGTCCCAAGTGAAAGGTGCAACGTTCCCATAGGCTGCTATTGAATTTCTGATGGATCCGACTTCCGCTCCGGAATTACAGGGTGATGAGTACGATCACGCAGAAAATGTCGATTTTAATAAATTCTGCAGTGAATGTATAATGGTGAAAAATTTTCCAAAATGTGACAACAACTGCTTCGATTTGTAGCACTAGGTCACTAACAGCCATTCAAAGTCTCTTTGGTCACATTAGCCACCATCATCGGTTCCGGAAGCCCCGGAGGAAGTATCCAAATTCAGAATAACAGTCACATCGGTTTCTCGGAGACCGAATCAACCAAACTTAATCTCAACTGAAACATGTTGCGTTTTCGTAAATAACTATTAAATTTTATCCCGATCCGATTTCCGGTTCCGGAGTTACGGGTTGAGGCGTGCGATCATATAGCATATTGTGATTCAAACCGATACTCCGATGAAAGCCAAAAAGGTAAAAATTTCGTTAAAATGTCTCTCAAACAACTTAAATTTGCAGTTCTAGGTCACCAACGGCCAAATAAACTTTCGTTGAATACATTGACCACCATAGACGGTTCCGGAAGTGCCCGGGAAAAGCGTCCATCTTTCAAAACTAGCAAACTCATATCAGTTTCTCGGAAATGGTTGGGCCGATTTTCACAAACTTCATCCCAAATGATAGCTATATTATCCCCACAGATGTCTTTCGCACGGATCGCTTATATGGTTCCGGAAATATAGACTGAATCGTCCGGTCACATACGAAATTCCCATATAAACCGGAACTCAAAATTTTTTTCAAAGGGGGAACCCATGAAATTTCAGAAATCGAATTCGTATTTTTGATGCCAAATATATTTAAAATGCATGAAACGTCGAGATTTTATGTTATATCGAAATTTTTTTTTATGAGAATCGACTTTTTGGAACTTTGCCGATTTCGCACCTTTTTCAATTTAATATTAATGTGGCTGTTTTTCTTTTACAAAGTTTTAGAACTTGAATAATGATTTCATTTCTAGTATACAGTTGTCATGTCGTTTATAATAAAAATATAATACATACATTTGGAAGCTTACAATGAATATAAACAACGAAATAATTCTCGTATTCATGATTGAGAAAGGCACAATTGCACCGCTAGCAGGGTTGTTAACGTTGAATTCAACTATACCGCCGATAACGATGAATTTAGCGCTATTATCGACGATGATTTTTACGTTAATTACATCGTCAACGCACTTTGTTGAATTCAACGTTAGCGTTATCGAAAGTTTTCGCGTTGAATTCTATTTAAAGTATTTCTTTCGTCAGAGAAATTGCATAATTTATTCACATGAAGTTCAAATTTATATGTATTTCTGTAAGAAGGTATATTTTTAATTTTGTTTATTGTACAGATTTTGAGGTTAGTTATTGGGGCATTCATAACGTAGGCGTAGACCCAATGAAAAAAATCTATATCGCGCGATCTCGGTGACCAGTAGATGTTTCCTTTGTGCAAGTCCACGTGCAATGGCAATCGACCATGCAACCTTTGTGCCCCATGTTCATCAGCTGAATAGCAGGTTGCGTCATACTATTGAGAATATACATCGGCCAGAGCCGTGTTATTTGTTTATTTGTTGTACCGTCACCAACAGACCCCTTGGCCCCAATGGTGGTTGCTTAACGTAATTACATTTTAGAATAGAACATTATTTTGGCTTTTATCGAATTCCAGGTTGAAGTCAAAAGCCGTCGCCACACTGTTAAAACATGCTGAAGTCCGGTTACAGCGCCCATAATTGGCTCTCCTGAACGGGATTCGCAGAAAAGAGTTATTGCGTAGAGCTCGAAGGCGAGCTTGAAGATCCAGGCGTCCGAGGATTGTAGGGCAATCCACCTTGACAGACAGTAAGTCCGAGACGAACAGGGCTCGAGAGCGGTCCCTCCGGATGCTGTATTAACTGACAACGGTCGTAGCTCGGCTGCTGAAATCCGTTTCGCCAAGGAATATGTCGGAATGAAAAGCGTATGAACCGACGTTGGACGGCCTCGATTCTGTCAACGCCATTTTGGTAGTAGGGGTTCCAAACAGCAGAACAATATTCTAGTGTAGAGCGAACCAGCGCGCAATAGAGTGATTTTAAACAGTATACGCCCCTAAAGTTTTTCGCAATTCGGAAAATGAGCCCAAGCTGTATTGATGCCTTATCCACAATGTATGATGTATGTAGTTTGAAAGTTAGTGGCGAATCCATGATAACTCCGAGATCCTTGACGTGAATGTCTTGGAATACTGGAGTCGAAGAAATGGTAGTTAAACTGATTCGGTTGGCGTTTCCGCGTAAACGTAACGATTGAACATTTACTCGGGTTTAAAACCATTCTGTTTAGATCACACCATGTACTAAAGCTCACCAGTTCACTCTGAAGAAACTTGGCATCGGTTTTATCTCGTATTTGTCGGAAAATTTTCATGTCGTCGGCGAAAGAAAGGCGGAGTCCTTGTAATTTGATGTTGACATCATTAAAGTAGAGGAGTGTTAAAACTACTCGGCGCTCCTGGGCACTACTGAAAAGGTGTGAAACTGCTCAATACATTGATGCAAATAATGATTCTTTGTTGTATTGTACCCTTTTGACGAATTGTGACTGTTACATATTTTGAATGACGTTCAATGCAGTCAAGGAAGATGTATAAAGGGAACTGAGCTATGTACGCTTAAAAAATAATAATAATCCTACATTTTCATAAATCGCAGGAAGAACTTTAAATGCTTTTCCTTGTTAAAGTTTGTTTAAAATTGCTTTCAAAGTAAAACATGAATATTTTGCGAATCTATAAATATAAACGGCACAACTTATTTCAAGACCAACCGTGTATGAAAGAGAACCGAATATAAAATACTGTGCCCCATAATTGTTCCTTAACGATTGTCGTTTATCCGTTAATTGAGGTTATGAATTGAATATGGGTGAATTGAATACTATTTTAAATTCTTTACTTCGCAACAAAGTTTTTCATGGTAAATTTCCCATAATTCAAAAATTCTCACGAAGAGCCTATCTTGGCAGTGACGTAACCAGAAATTTGGTATGGGTGGGGGTCTACGAAAATTGTTGATTTTTTGAAGATGCTAGAATTTAATAAGAGTTTCATCAATTATTGAAAATTCAGAAACATAAGTAGTCTAACAGATGCCATTTTAGTCAACAAACAAGGAGCGCCAATATGGAACAGTGCTCAAACCTCTATAGATTATTTTCTTGTACAATATGTCAATGAAGTCAAAGAATGTAAACTAAAGTGGGTCAAATTTTCAAAAACCTTCTCAACAGTTAAGATCACATAATTTCGAAATCATCTACTTTGAAGGTTTAACAACTTCGAAGAAGTTTCCCAACATAAAAAAGCGCATCTTTTGATATACAAATTCTAGTGATAAATTCTCCTATAAGTAATTGTGGAAAGTTAACTCTTCAAAAATGGTAAGTGACTTAGTGCCTTCAGCAAAGTTGTTGATAATATCATTTTAAACAATTTTGTTGAATATATGAAAGCTACATGAATGCAGCATATCGAGATATAAAACAATATTTAGGATGTTACACATGGTGCGTTTCGGCTTCACCTCATCAGAAGCCGAAACGCACCTAGAATATTTAGGAAAAAATTTAAATCCAGTTCTCTTCAATATAACTTCTTTGAAAGCTTCAGTGACTCATACCTTGAAGGCAATGTGAGTTTTATTGTTTGTAAACCGCTGAAGAGATTTATCAAATACAGTAATATCAGAATAACTTGTTTAATAGGTTTTCTTTTACAGAAATTTGACTATATTTCGATACTCTGAATATATAAAGTAATCGTGTCTTCAACAAAGTTGTGTGAACTAACATATTTGAAAACTTTCCTAAAGACAGTAAGTCTCGAGCTTAATTTCTTGAAGTCTAAATTCTTATAATTACTTCTAGAGGATTAACCACCAAAATAATTTTATCAGAAGATCTGCTATTTTACGTTTGAAATATGTAACATTAAACAAGAATTACGGCAAAAATTAATTTCCAATTATAATGTAATGGATAACTTTAAACTCGTTTTTCTTGAAATAAATATATTGTCAATTAGTTCGGTTTGACTTAACACCGAACAATTTAAAAAATAACAGTCAGAAGGAACGCTCTGGTGCTGATATTTTCAGGCGACAATACAAATGGCTTAGAGGAGTTTAGGTCTATTTGATAAAATTATTTCGTTTTGCAAGCCTCACCCGTATTTCATAGTTGATATGGCCTCTTTAATTAGATTTCTTTAGAAATCTTTTAGTTGTACTCGTGTTTGGATCCATTTGGTAGTCTGGTAGACCAAAGAAAATCAAGATGCAGTCTTAATTTTTATATCTAACATAATTACGGCCCGGTGTGTCCATGCGTTAAGACGGTTCAGCCTTTCGACTTTAATAGAAGTAGAGAAATTTTTCAAATTAAAAATAAGTTTAAGTTGGCATAGTCTGTACGAAAAATCGTTTATTCGAAGACAGTATGTATTATATATACATCTACTAGATAGCATAAGCACCATTCTATAAGTGGTCAAAATAGAAATCAACGCAAAATTGTCGTTAACGTTACATTCATCGAAGTGCGTTGACGATGAACGATGAAATTAACGCCAAAATCAATGCCGTTGAATTCAACGGAAAAAATATCGATTCAACGCTATCGCGTTGAAACGATAACGTTTAATTCAGCGCATTAACAACCCTGACCGCTAGGTGGATTAAAACGGGTTTTTATTTGTTATTTTGAGTACAAAAAACCGAAAAAAAGTTCGACTATGTATCTTCAACTTCAGCTGCATTGGAAAAAATAAAAACAACATATGGCTTATTGATTCAATTGTAACAAATGGGAGCAGAAGAGTAAGCTAGAACGAGACGTTGCATGTTTTTGACCGAAGACTGTATAGTCCCCATTCATGAGATGAGTCGAGTTTTAAATAATTAATACGCGAATTATATTATAATATCTCGAAAAAAGTTACATTTTTAGTGTCACCTGGTTGTGTGCTGTACACAATCCTTCAATTTTTTTTCTGTAAATTTTCAGCACACTTGCCCCTACCCTCCCCTCCTCTTTCTGGCAACATGCCAGAATGATGGTATTACTGTATAACAACGTTTGTATATTTATATCCCTGGATACGGCGTTAAAAAGAAGTTGTTCGATGAATTGCTCATCAGTCTCTTTTCTAGCGACTCCATGTTTCCACAAGCGCATCGGAAAAGTCGTTGAGCTCGCTTGTAACTTTGCACTGGTTATGTTTATCTGAACGTTAGAATCCGACGTTCGGCTCTTTGTCGTTTGCCAAATTGCGGAGTTTTATGTTTTTCTTTCTTTTCACCGGAAAAAACTGCCTTTGGCTATATATTCAAAGAGCAGAGCAGCAGCACACGACTGAGCTGCTAGATCACGATTTGCTCGGCTAACGCAATTAGCGGTTGGATCTTTGTCGTTCTACGAGATGTTCTTCTCGATGGCTTTAAAGTGAGACCAATCTGCTAGACAGGAAATTCTGTGCATCCATCTCATTAGATCTATTTTCGAAAATTGCTGATTACGGAAAAGCAGAACATATGCCTTACTTAATTTTTTGGGTGCGTAATTTTTTTTTTCATATTGTTTAGAATCGACAATATTGAATATGTATATCTTACAAAGTTACTTTGTGCTCAGTAAAATTTATTCACGGTATCCACCATTTTTGATAAGAAATCTACAATAAACAATAATATTGGTGTTGTGACATCTTAATTTAAATAAATGTACATACTATTTATTCAACAAAAGGGCTGTTCACCACGACCTAATCGGATTAAAGCTTGAAACCAGTATCGTCATCCGCCGAAAGAAAGGAGTGCTCAATTACCAAGCAGAGCAGACATAGAGTATTTTCATTAGGGTCACTTTACGGTAAACTAGGGGAGATAATTCAAGACTCACCGAACAAGGGCCTCCTGCTTCATCACAATCCTTTCGTTTTTATGCAAACATTTATGTGCGGTCAATATTTATCCCGTATTCTCCGTTCATCGACTACGTTCCTCAAACACAGTTGATGGCGGACTTCACATTTAGATGAAATGGCTTTTTAAATTAATGTCTCCGTAAATATTGAGCTCCTGGCAAATATTTATTCGTGGTGTATGGGACGAATAATTACTTGCATCACTCCTGAACGATCAAGACATCCAACCCATCCTGGGATGGTCAGCCAGGAAGTGGGATAAGTTGAAATGTAAATTACCGGTCCATTCAACTGACATTTCAGAAACCTTCTCAAAGCGCATTGGAAGTTCCACAAACGGTTTTCCTTCGGCTTCGTCCGACTTTCCGACTCTCATTCATAAACAGCTTCACTGCTGAGTGTTACCGGTGGAATGGTGCAACTTTACGGTGAAATGTAAATGTTTCCAAGCATTATCTGCACTCTGCAGCACCTGGTTTGGCGTGATGGAGAACCACAACCAAATAGTACCTGCCAGGACAAATATCGTATTCACACATTTCATTCCGTATACGGTGCTAATGACTGTTTTATTAGCAGATACTTTGTTTAACTATTGGTCATGTTGAGGGATGCAATTTTGCAGTGAATTGGGACCGCCACACCACATTACGATTTGGGGCTCCTGCTGGTAAACTGCTATTAGCTGGTTTCCCTAAAGTGTGATATTTCAAGCTGCAGGTTGTAAAGTAACGCGATTCTAACTTGGTTGTAATTAAATATGCATCCACCGTTGTGCTAATTGGCGTAACCGAGTTGCTGATTATTGTTAATGTTACCAATAATAGTTTTTGAGGTATACACCACAAGAGACATTCTGATCCCCACACTATATTTAGGTCGTTCAAATATAGACTGAATTCGGTAGATTTTTTTTATAGCAACATATGGTCAGCGTTAAGCCAGACTGGACTAAGTAACAATTTATTGATTTCGAGAAAAACGTTTAAAGTTTTTTAAATCGTAGCATCCTTTACATGATAATTGGAAATAACTTTTTGCTCTAACTATTGCTTATTGTTACATATTTCAAATCTGGCAAAAGTCGAATGTAACTGAAGAAATTCTATATCTAATGCTATCATTATCTCATTTCTTGATGTTTTGCGACATAGTCCGGTCTGACTTAACCCTCAAAAAGGTAAGCTAAAATTGTGATTTCAAAAGGCTTTATCAGTGAGAGAATCGACAGCCTAATAACGCTCGATCATTTGTATTTCTAATTACAAGTTTGTTGAAACTAGAGAACTGAAACAAGCCCTTGCCCTTTTAAGGGTTAACACCGACCATATTCAAAACAAACTCCAGTTACTACAGTGTTCTACAGTGTTTTTTACTTAAACAAACCCGCGAAACAGTACCCAATAATCTCTGATAACGTTCAAACCATGAACTATGGAAAAACTTCATTGTGCATAACAACAAAGCAAAGCACAATAATGCTAGAATCAAGATACCCTTGATTGTATGTAAATGTATTGTAACGTACATTTAGTCAACACTAAATCAAATCAAACAAATCATTCACCCGCTTGAGAGGCGATATACTAAAATTCAACAGAAACAAAACATACAATTACTCGATAGAAGCTTTTACGCTTTTCTTTTCACATCGCACACCGAAGGCTGGCACTTCCCTAGTAACAATTAAAGTTTTATGGTACTCTTGAAGGCTCCCTTAAAACTTAGATTGCACTTGTAGTGTGCTATAAAACTAGAACTGCTAGGGGAGAGGGGGTAACAATGAAACACATTTTTTATACGATTTCATTTTGATGATAATACATGTTATTTGTGTAGCTAAAAGTGATACATAGTTTCACTCTGTTGTTAACTAATGCATATATTTTTTCCAGCTGGTAAAATTCACGGGAAATAACTTTTTTTGGGTAATCAACAGTCGGTGGTAAAATGTACCAGTGAGCCCCATGGGTAGGAACTATGAAACACGACGTCGTCTACAGTGAAATATTCTACTTGCGAATTTCATTCTTTTGTTTTGACGAATAAAGATCCTAAAGCTTCCTATTAAAGTTATTTTGAGACGCAAATTGTTTGTTTCCGCAAGATATCACTATATCATCGCGTAATATCGGACCACCATATATGCATGTAGGATGCAATCCTGAAAGAGGCGATAATTTCTACAAAACTTGCCCAAATTGACAAACTTTCCATTTAATGAAATGTATTTATCGTGGAAAATCGGAACCTATTCACATTTTAATATAGATCACAAAGACAAGAAATTTTCACTGTTCCCCATATATCATCGTTTCACAGCTACCCAATGGGTCTATTTACGAAGATTGTCAAATTGCACAGAACCATGAGTAGTTACCAAAAAACTTTGTTCGCGGCAAATGTTGAGCATAAAATTTGCTACAAATAACAGTAGAATAAACATTTTTCTGGTGAACGGTAACTCATAAAAATGAAATAATGATTTTTATGGCAAATTTACTCTGACTGTTATAAAACAAACAAATATCCATTAAAAGAGATAGAGTTATCAGAAATCTTCCAAAATATAGTAACACGTGTAAAGAATTAGAAACCATGAAATATGAGGGAATGAGAAGATTATGTTCATGCATTATGATTTTATTGCGATTGTTTCATAGTTCCTGCTGATCCACCGTTACCCTCTCTCCCCTACTTGGGTTGTGCCTGCCTTTGTTTTAAATGACACGCGATACACGACCAATATTTCCGATATCGCTAAAAAAAGTATATTTTGTCAATCGTCGAATCAAACTGAAGTTAGACTTTAAGCAGTGTTAACTTTAAGAAGTGCTACGTTTCCAGCAATAATATTGCAGTTAAAATGCACAAACTTAAAAATAGTATAAGCGACTTTCGAATAAAATCATTTTGTCTCTATTTGGATTATGCATTTTATATATTTGAAATTGAATAAATGATGTCCAAAATAGGTCATAGAAATAATAGTGCCGAATTATTTTGGACGCTAGTTTTTTTCTTAATAGCAGTCTGTTTATGAAGTAACCAAAATTTAAAAAATCCAGTAGCGATAGGTCGAATGCAAATAATATTCGAATTTCTTCTCAAATCATTAGAAAGTCAATGGAAATTATGGAAATTCAATGTTTATGTTTCTCAATTGTAGGTTGAAAAGTAAAACTGGAACTTACAGAGGAATTTTCCTAACAATGTCGTTACAAAGCATTCGCTAAGGAAATTAATGTATTTGCGTGCTTCTCAAATAGTAAAAGTTCTAGGTTCCACTTTTTATAGCAGACGTGAGACATAATATTTTTTTTTAAAGTACTGTTGCGGTAATACTGCACAGTAAAAGCAAGTTTCTCGCACCGGATCTGAAAATGTTTCGCCGCACCTCAGATTTTGCGGTGCGGGTGTGGAAAATACCGCGCGGTTGCGGTAATTACCGCAACCGCGACGAACCCAAACAAGGAGTATTCATGTCTTCTTCAAAATTAGTTATGGAATGTCTTCCACAAAGTTTTTTTTTTCATTTAGATTATAGAGGTTTTAACCATATGGTTTTCGGGTCTTATTCAGATTAGAAGATTTTGTAACCTTATGTGCGAACCCAGGTGAGCTGCGCACAAGGTAATCGACTAAACAACTACGCCTTTCCCGCTGCATTTAACAAAGTTGTTCAGCCTTTTCGAAAACTTTGCTGAAGACATTGAATCTCCAACTATTTTTGTTGCAGAATTAATACTTTCTCGTTACTTCTAGGAGGGTTAACCTACAAAATTAAATAATTATAAGATGTGCTGCTTCACGTTGTATACTTCAAAGATACTAAACTACAAATTTGACAGCTTCAAAATAATGTGATAGTAAAGGTATTTTTTGTGTTGCAATTTTATTTTCCTTCACTATTAAAGCTCACAACTCCGAAACGAAACCTTGTATACAACATTTTATTATACCATACAATTTAACACTTAAATATACACCATTTATAGCCACTAACTTGAAATATTTTGAAATATTTATTATTTACAATTCTGCTTGGAGGCTATTTACATAATTGATAGTACAAGGAAAATCAAATGCTCATAATAACCGAACCTGACCTGCTAGAGCCAAACGGGAAACGTCATTTTTCATCATTTTCCTTCTACTTTTCAAAATATTATTATCGTTGTCAATCACATTGAGTTTTTGTGTGAACTCGACGCATTCTCAGAAAAATACAGTGTTAGCAAATAATGAAATATATGCAATTTTTTGGTGAGCAAGATTATCTTTATAAACATTCAACCTAATCAAACTTCGCTTCCTATTCGAAGCATTGTCCCTAATCCATATAGTGGAACACTTCGTCAAAAAAGAGCTCGTAATAATTTGACAACATTGGGCCTCGGCTAAAAGTTCAGTTACAAGATACAATTCCCACAATTTTCCAAAAGTCCTCATGATGCCTAAAACAATAGATTCTCAATGTAATAACAGTATATTTCCAAAATTATTATTTTACAATAGTTAACTAAATTAGTCTGCATTAAATATTGTTATCAATCGTGGAGTTTAAGCCACGAAACCCCCACTGACTACGCCACTTGTTCAACATTTTTCCAAAAAGCACATCCTATTACTAACAATAAATCGAAAGAACATTTATTTTCGCGTCAAACGACATTTTGATCATAAAAATTGGTCTAAAAATGGCAAAGTTGTTCAATTTTTTTTAGAACTAAGACATGCCTTTGAAAAAAATGTTGAAATATTTGCAAATTTTTCATGGAAAAATAAAAAAAATAAATGGCAATTTTCATATTGTTGTCAAAAAATTGCACATTATCTCTTACAAACCATTGAAAAGGTCTATTTTCCTTTTTTCCATAACTGTTGAAATATCAAAAATCTGGCGAAAAAATCCAGTGCAGCAATTTGTTTAGTGCCGAATGTTTCAAAAATGGATTTTTTGCTGTAAATTAAGATTTGGGGGTATATTAAACTGACCAAACGTGATTTTGTATTGCATTTGAGTAGACCTATAACCTATACTTGGACATTAAAACAGTTCATTCAATGTTTGATTTTTTGTAGCAGTGTTATTTGATTGCTTTGATTGTTTTGATTGGTTTGATTGCTTTGGTTGTTTTGATTGCGTCGATTGCTTTGATTTTTGATTTTCTTTGATTGCTTTGATTTTTTTGCTTGTTTTGATTCCTTCGATTGCTTTGATTGCTTTGATTACTTTGATTGCTTTGATTACTCTGAGGTGATTGATTGCTTTGATTGATTTGATTGCTTTGATAGCTTAAATTGCTGTGATTCATTTGATTCATTTGATTCATTTGATTCATTTGATTCATTTGATTCATTTGATTCATTTGATTCATTTGATTCATTTGATTCATTTGATTCATTTGATTCATTTGATTCATTTGATTCATTTGATTCATTTGATTCATTTGATTCATTTGATTCATTTGATTCATTTGATTCATTTGATTCATTTGATTCATTTGATTCATTTGATTCATTTGATTCATTTGATTCATTTGATTCATTTGATTCATTTGATTCATTTGATTCATTTGATTCATTTGATTCATTTGATTCATTTGATTCATTTGATTCATTTGATTCATTTGATTCATTTGATTCATTTGATTCATTTGATTCATTTGATTCATTTGATTCATTTGATTCATTTGATTCATTTGATTCATTTGATTCATTTGATTCATTTGATTCATTTGATTCATTTGATTCATTTGATTCATTTGATTCATGTGGTTCATTCGACGCATTTGATTCATTTGAATTATTTGATTTATTTGATTCACTTTATTCATTCAATTCATCTGATTCATTTGATTCATTTGATTCATTTGATTCATTTATTTCATTAATTCAATTTAATTCATTTTATTCATTTTGTGTTCAGTCATTCCTTTTATTTATTGCATTCAATTTGTTTGTTTGAGTCAATTTAATTCCTTCTATTAACTTTTTAACTATTTTTAAATATAGGCTATTTTTTGATTTAATGAGCTAATCTAATTTGATCTATTTATCTTAATAATTTGGTTTATTTTATTCATTCTACTCATTTTATGAATTTGATCAATTTTTTTTTGCTTTATTTTTTTTTTGATTTTACTAGTGTTATTGATTTGCTATAATTTATTCAGTTTATTCGTGCAGGACCCGAAACTGTGCTCATCCCATCTATAGTTGGGTGCCTACTTCGCATGAGCTCTGCAAACTAATGTATGATCCAACAGTCAGTGTCAGTGTGTATGAAATGTCTCATCTCACTAATAGGTGGATTAGGTAGATTTTTTTGCTATGAATCAAGATGTTCATGGAATAATACATTTTTCATACATTATTTTATTTTGCGCTTGATGAGATCTGCAATCTATACTAGGTCACTTTATAAATACAAAATCACTGTAGCACTCTGTTGTTTGTTTCAAGTTTACTTTATAAATAAAACTCGATTCAATATGTACAACAATACAGTTATGTGACCACCAAGCTTATGTTGTAGAAGTAGTAATGTAGGAATGCAGTATCGAAGGGCTGTGAGAGCAATCGGCCAAAGATGATGGCAAATCCTAATTCGATTGAGATCATCCATTGTGCTGAAGGGCTATAGTGAAATGCAAAACATCTGTGGTTTTACCCTCTTTCTCTACCGCTGCTGCTGCTGTTGCAAGCAGATGTTGGCAGCTTCCAATCAATAAAGTTTCTTAATCAAATCAGCTTAGGGCGAAGAAAAATTACGCAAATATTTACATAATTTGACCAAAATTGGATTACATGCCAAATGCGCCGGGATGCCGATCGAACAAGATATGCGCCTGCCGGGGTTGAATTCAGCCGAGTGTTCACGATCCCACAGGAATCTGTATATAAAGAGTCACTTCTGTGGTTCTAAGGCTCCTCCCATTCTCCTGCCGGGCAATCAGTTGCATTCGGAAGGTATGCTCGATGGTAAATTCAGTAAAAGTAAATTTACATATAATTAAAAGTTGAATTTAATAAATGTCATTGCTGGTTATCATCTACAGAGTCATCAAAGAAAACTTTCCACTAACGATCACAACCCGAAGGTGTCTAACGCAAAGGGACAGAAAGCCGAATAACCACACAGAGTTGCACCATCATGCCATTCCGGAAATGTAAGCCAGATTTACTTTAGATGCCGGTTTTGATGCAAAAAACGTCTGTAAGTCAGTGATACTGTTTCCACTAGACAATCTCGGTAGTCAAGGAAGTGACACAGTCTAGTTGATAAGATACTCACCTGGCACACTATTGACCAGGACTACACACCCAGATTCAGATTATTTAATCAACTAACTGTAACCCGGTGCGCTTCGCTACACCCATCGGGACTAACTAAACTAAATAGTTTGAATATATCAGAAATAACATATTTTTATTATAAAGAAGTAACTTATTGTAATTCTCGCGGATAGACAATGTTCTTGGTTTGACCATCTGGAGCATAATCAAATAAATTGATCGATTTTCCTACAAACAATCGAATTCGTGGTGGCAGTAAATCCTTTTTATTTTCTAGTTATAATGGTCGCAATGTATATTTTCAACCAAGTCGTGGTGGGTCGATGTTGCGCAGTAACTAAAATAATGGGCACACAAAGTTTCAATTGCATCACCTGCAGTGGAAAGCCTGGTGAACCGACTGAATTAAAGAATTCAAAAGGATAATTCATAAATTTATATGGGTAACCGAGTTTCCACCGATTTTATTTTGGATGCAGTAGTGTAAGAAATTGAAATCAATATACACAATCGATCAATTCTTTAACGGATTGTATTACTTCACAAAATCATGTGGAAATGTGGTGCAATTTGTTGTTGCATCGATTAACTTATTCCCAATTCATATATCCATCTTTTTCTTAGCGCATTGACCTGCGATGGTGACTATAAGAATCATTCAATAAAAGAATGCACATTAGACTGGTTTAGTTTTTGACTTTTAGCTCCACCAATCTCTACTGATTCCTTTTATGGCCCTTAGTGATTGTGCAAATTTTGGTACCAATCGGTTGCGTGTACGGACCAAAAATTTCAAAGTTTATATGGAAATTAGTATGGAAAATCGGTTAAATTTGAAAATAAATTCTAAAAAAATCACCTCATCAATCAATTCAACAATATATATTTCTAAAGGTATTCTTCTACTGAACACATTCGTGGAACATTGTAAGTTTGTGAAAATTCGCTGAGAAAACTTATTAACAGCAGCATGACTTCAAAACAAGTGAATTTTATTATTAATCATAGCAACCCTGTTTGAATCGGAAGTTTAGAAGCAGTTAGCGGACATACATACATACAAAAATACATTGATTTTTATAGATAGAAAAGAGAAATAGAAATATATAGAAGAAAGAAGAAGATAGATAATCAATAAGAACTAGGGTTGATGTACCAATATTCGTAAACTTCAGGAAATTTTTTGTTAAAAAATCGATGAATAGATCTATGGGCGATGTAAATACGTTAAACGAAAGCTTTCAATCCCTATTTCATAGAAAAAATATAAAGAGTGTTTATTAACCAATTTATGTTTTCAAAACCGCTTGTACCACTATAGGAATACATGCACACCTAGAAAAAATAGTGTAAATTTACGTCTCCTGACCCTGATATATACGAGCATCAAAAATGACTTAGTTTTACGTTTGATTTTAATTTTACATGACGTTTAATTTCGTAAATCATGTAATTTTACTCCACATACAGCGATTGTTCTCAATGGTAGGAAGTGTAATTTTATGTTATTGCGCATGTAAAGTATACTCTTCATGTAAAATTAAACGGAACACGGTAATGTTCCGTCATTTCATAAATTACGGTTTGTTGAATTGTGTCATGTTTGAAATTACGTCAACGATAAAATTCAGATTTTTTTGGTGTGTGTATCAATAGTGGTTCAATGGCTAATTTTGGTTCCTATTGTTGCAAATCACGTTGATTTCTTATGGGCCATGCAACTATAGGTACATTAGATCAACTATAGGTGCAAAGGAGCTCAAAATTGAAAGAAAAATATTTTTTCAACTGTTATTTGCGCAAATTTCAAGGAAACTAGTTTTAGCGTCCCATGATTTTAATGTGATGAACTAATAAAAACAGATTTGGTGAGGGTTGGGACAGTAGTTCGTCGCTGTTGTGCTATCTTATGACAAACGCCATTTTGGGGTAAACTGAGTTAGATATGCCACATTACTTGTTTGAAACATCTCTACAAAGTGGCGTTTTCAGAATTTTGAAATTCTACGTGTTTACTTAGATATAGCGAGAAACATGATGAGAAATTGTGAGTTTTTTGCTTCAAATCACTGTATCTAGGAATTTGCTCAAGTTATATTGAAGTTTTAGATGTTTTTATGTGTGAAAATGTCTGAGGAACACAATGGCATAAACATTTTCAATGGAAAATTACACGAGTTGTGAGAGAAACACAGTTTTAGTTTTAAACTGGAAATAAAGCATATTTGGCAACATAACATTTTTTTCTAGAATATATACGCGAACGGAGGTCTTAGTGGAATGTACGTAATGTTTCAAAGATTTTCTTCCATTTAATTCCACTATGTTTTTATAGTTAGATGCACTTGCACTTCACTATTTAACAGATACCGGTATATCGATTACTACTTGTAATCTTCTTCAGTGTTTGTATACAAACACTAAAGAAGATTACAAGTAGTATTCGAAATACCGGTATCTGTTAAATAGTGAAGTGCAAGTGCATCTAACTATAAAAACATAGTGGAATTAAATGAAAGAAAATCTTTGAAGCATTATTTTATTTCTAGATTTCCTGACTCATTTCCTTCAAAATGCATTTCACCGATTGTTTATAGACCATATGAACGCAAAGATATGAATAAAAGTAAAAAATGGTTATTTTTTTCAATGGAAAATTTTCCATGCACGATTATGACACGTCATACAAATTTTGTCATCAATACACGCCTATGACACGTGTGAGTGCGACTTTTGTTTACATTCATAGTAAAAACTCGCAACATAGTCAACCGATCTACGTAATATTTGACAGATTAATGCAGAATAGATAGAAGCATCCATTGTCTTCTTTGGATTGTTTATACCATTTATAAGTTTCAAAATGTTCAATCTCAAACTTTAAAAATCGTTTTTTCTCGAAATGTGCTAAATGGCGCTTGTCATAAGATAGCACAACAGCGACGAGTTAGGCGTATAACCCACTACTGCAACTATAGGAACACATAAACTATAGGAGCACCCACCCTAATCCAAATACATTGTAAGATTAAATAGTCGTTTTCACCATGGTATTGTATTGATTTCATAACAACTAGCCTGATGATCTTTGCACAGAGATTGCTGAATAGGGCAAAAACCTTATCGGTAGATAATACTTATTCACCTGATCAAAATATTATTCGCAATAGATGAATTGTAATCTATATTCGACGATAAATTATTACGAATATAGGAATATTTAAAGAATCAATATGCAGTACTCACTGTGTGTTTGGTAGAACATCAACATTCGAAAAAATAGGCATCGATGTAACTTGAGCATGTGATAGAATTGACTTTTCCATTTCATTTGAATCCAAAAGTAAAATATTCTATCGCGGGAGCTCCAGAACAACATTTCATTTTATAGTTTGTTTGAAAACTTACGTTTTACAATGAACAATTTTGCCTCTAGGTGGTGCTAGAGACATTCAAATATTACCAAAAGTCTACAACTTTGTGGAAAATTACAGCTCGATCTAAAATAGCCCCAGAAAGCTTTTAAAATTTTATCAAAGATTCGCACGGGGCCTACTGTCTAAGCAGCCGATTTCACAAAAACATTTTCTTTTGTAAAAAAATGATGTCGCATTTTAACAGTGTGTGCAGAAGAACTTGAGTACTGACAAAGTCCCACCTTTAAGCGTAAAAGCATAATCCAATATTTCACAGGTATAAGCGCACCAATGATATTATATGATCGAGGAGATATCGCGAAGAGTTGATCAAATTTGAACGAAATTTAAATGTACTCTTTTAAAAGATGGGGGCAATAGAACAAAAAGAAAGTTTTGACACAGATATATTCGTTTCTTCATTTTCATTTCTTCACAAATTCTGGAGTACGATTACTGTAATCTTTAATCAACTTTATTAACCATTAGCACTTTGTAGGATAAATTTGGCTTTCAAACTTTAGATTTGCTCAAACTCGATCAATTGAACTGATTTTGATTGAGAATCCAGATTGGCAGTTTCATGAAGGATAGAAAAATGATTCGTTGAGATTTATGTGCAAGTTTTGGGATATATTCGAGGTAGGGTTGCCACCCCTCCGGATTTGACCCGGAGCCTCCGGTTTTCGGGAGCGATCTCCGGACCTCCGGGTTTTACATCAATTTCTCCGGGTTTGGTGGAAAGATTAATAATTTCAACTTTTTTGAATTTAATTAATTCTTTGCAAAATATTTTAAAAGTATAAGTATAGTGCATTTACTTTTTTTCTGGTTTAGACGAGTCCATCAAATATTTCTGATTTCGTATACGAAGCAGCGAAAATGAAAAACAAATCAAATTTATTACAGTTTAAGGAAAATAATATTTCACTATCTAGAATCAAAATTATGCGTACACTAAGTCGCTCAAAAGTTATTTTCGTGCAATTTTACGAAATCACTTCATTGTTGATGGTGCCTATCTGCAGCTGCATCAAGAGATGGCGGGTTTGCTCTAATTTAAGTGGCTAGGTCAATGTAAAACAAGTTGTTTCGGTGTTGTTACGGCTCCTGCAGCGACCCCCAACTGTTGACTATGGATGTAAGTTTTGCCCTTTGTTGGAACTTCTTGTGGCGAATTAGCGAGACCACAGAGTGTTTCTCCTTCTTGGTTTTGTGTTTCCCATAATCTTTGATGCATTTTTTGATAGAATTGAGAATATCACTGCATTTGTATCACTTTTTGAAACCCCTGGGTTATAATGGGTTAAAGTCCTCCACGCTCATGTCAGTAAAAATCTCCGGGTCAACGCCTCTCCAGAGGTGGCAACCCTAATTCGAGGACTTCTGCGTATCGAATGATACTGCTGCAAAGTTTTTCTTGTACTCAAATCACAATTCGTTTTCAGAAGGAACAAATGTCATATAACTTCGGAAAAGGGCGTCAATGCCTACTGTCATTACGTTCTTTGAGAAGAAATTCCGGAATCGCTATATTCTGAAAAGAAATCGCAATAGTAAATAGGAACTAAAGGTTTTGTCTATTGTACGAAGATAGCCATCTTAATATAAAAGTATATGTAGAAAGTACCACCTTTACCCGAAACAGGTGTTGTTGTTACTTTCTCCATATTCTGAACTGAACTAGCAACTCTGTTTTCTTGATATGTAGTCTTCGCTCTTATCCCATATTATGGGGGAAATCTTCAATAAACAGACTTCGGCAAAACTCTGCCTCTATATATTCTGCTGATAACAAATACGGATTCAAAACTCCAAGAGTTTTTCTGTCGTGACTAACGACTTACCTTTAGAGCCGCCGAGAGGGGGGTGAGGACGGAGTGTTTCGCCCCGGGCCCGGAGTTTTGAAGGGGGCCCGGATTTTTAACGGAAACTAAAATTTTTGTCAATAGGGGGTAAAACGCACCCCCGGGGCAAAATGCACCCCTTGCTTATTTCGAAAACTGCTGAAAATTTCTAGAAAAGCGTAACGCTAGTCGGAAGTCCGCCATAGTAAACGTACACGGTCAAAGTTTGATAAACGTACATCAATAGAAACTCGAGAAATAAACAAAAAACAATAACGTGCCCTTCTCATGTAAATATTGTGGCTCGTGTAATAAGGATTTTCAGCTCTTATAGATGCTATTTTCCTATTATATCAGTGCATTCCAGTTCTATTTAAACCGTTGTTAACTATTATGTCGCACTATATGTGAAAAATCTACTAATTATTTTACTTTTTGCTGAATTTATATCTCTGCTTCATCGGGAGCAAAATGCCCTCTTCTTTGATTTGGCTGATTTTTTAATCGAAAACAGAAAAATTGTTCTGAAAACCTACTAATTGCATAACCTAAGGCTATTTAATGGCACACTTTTGTGAAATGCCGTCAGAAAACAAAACTACGTGCTTGCCCCCGCACAGGTGCGTTTTGCCCCGCTTATGTTTCAAAAGGCGATTTTAAATGATTTTGAAAAATTGAATATTTTTCATGTTTTTGAATATTTTGCAAGGCGTTATGATTATGATTACTGAGGAAAATGTTGGCTAAACGATATCATTAGTTAAATTTTCCCAATTAATGTTCTATAGCAGAGTTATGATCATAATTCCTTAGGGGGTGCGTTTTACCCCATCTTCCCCTACTAAAAAAATTTCAATATCTCATTGCATATTGGATATCAAATATATGTATTTGTACCCAATTAGAAGATCAGACCAGGGCGGGCATAGCGTAGTTGGTACATCGACTGCCATGTACGCAGCTCATCTGGGTTCGATTCCTAACCTCGCACATAGGAATGGAGAATTTTTTAAAGAAAATTTTCTAACTTGAATGAAGAAGTGAATGGCCCTAAGATAAAAATTTCTATCATCGAAAAAAAATTAGATCAGACTTGCTAGGGGTAAAAATTAATGATTTAATTAGAAGTCATGAGGTCATGAGGCTTCAAATTTCGTCAACATGAAATCGATTTTTTTGATTTATTGTCATGTCTTCGCAACTGCTGGGTAATTATCAAAAGTAATTAGGAAGAATAAGAAAACTTCTCAACCTTCTATTTAGGGTTGCCACTAGAGATGGGCGGGTATGAATTTTTTCGTACCCGAACCCGACCCGTACCCGGATTTTATAAAAATACAAAACCCAAAAATTAACAAAAAATTTGAACCCGAACCGTACCCGACCCGCACCCAAATTAAAATCAATGAAAAGATGAACCCGATTTTCAATAAATGATTTTAACCTATTTGATTAGAAAGAATAGGGAAGTCCGGTGCTAGTTGGTCGAATTTTCTTTTTTCATCTCTTTTATTTAAGTAGATTGTGCACTATTGTGAAATATTATCATTCACGTATTAGAATAAAACTCACCGGAAATAACACAAACTCCACAAAAGTAAAGAAATTCGTTTTTTACGTTCGAAAATTGTCACTCATGATTTTTCCAAAGCAAAATGAAATGCAACATATGAAACCATATTTTACATAATTTGTGGTAAAAAATGAGACATGTCCAACACAAAAGAAACCGAAGGAACTCTGCCAACTTACGCCTTCCACAAAATAGGCTCGAGCTCTCCTATTACACTAGTTTACCAATTTTGGGATGATTGCAGTAAGCTAAGAAAAAACCTGTTTTAATCCACCTAGAGGTGCAATGGTGCCTTTCTCATTTCTCCAAACTATGATTTAATAGCTGGTTCGTACAATATAACATTATGGAAATGTCTTTCATTCTTATTACACTTGGTAAGTGTATATAAGAGCACCTTTTTGCATTCATCGCGGTATCGGTTTGAATCGGAGTTTTCTATGTGATCGCACTCCACAACCCTTAACTCCGGAGCTGGAAGTCGGATGGTAATTTAATATCAGTTTCCGGGGACGCAACACCTTTCATTTAAGACTAAGTTGATCAAATCGTTCTAGCCATTTTCGAGAAACTAATATAACCGTTATTCTGAATTTGGATGCGTTCGGATCCGTCGATGGTGGCCAGTGTGGCCAAAGAGACTTTGAATGACTGTTGGTGACCTAGATTTACAAATTCAACAGTTATGTTTATATTTTGGAAAAAAAATCACCTTTTTAGATTCATCGCAGAATTCGTTAGAATCGGGATTTGCTGCGTGATCGTGCGTATCACCCTGTAATACAGGAACCAGAACTCGGATCCACACAAAATTCAACAGCAGCTGATGGACCTTTCATTTAAAATCAAATTTGTCAAAATCGGTTCAGAAAATTCCGAGAAACCGATGTGGACAAATCAACAAATTTTGTTTTGTAACCATACTCTTCAACTCGCAAACCGAAACAAGATGTCGGTTGAAAATCAAATTCAATAGCAACCTATGGGAATATTATACCTTTCATTTGAATCTTAGTTTGTAAAAATCGGTTCAGCCATCTCCGAGAAACCGATGTGGATATTTTGTTAACAAATCCGCACATACACATACATACATACATACATACATACATACATACATACATACATACATACATACATACTCACATACATACACACATACATACACGCAGATATTTTGCGATCTCGGCGAACGGAGCGAATGTTATATGAGACTCGGCCCTCCGGGCCTCGGTTAGAAAGTCGGTTTTTGAAGCAATTGCATAACCTTTCTATTTGAGAAAGGCAAAAGAATAATATTGAATTAGCTTAATCAGCATGAGTTCAATGTTATCTTCATGTGATTATATTTTGAAATGTTGGTGGAATGGGTTTGAAAGTGGAGGGAATGGGGGGTTAGTAGAGTGGGAGTGGAGGATGCGTCAGAAATCCTTCATCTTATTTCGGTATACGGGGTGGATAAAGGAAATGCGGGCGTGAGGGTGGTACAAGGGGAGGGGAGTGATGAAGAAAGGAGGTGCAAGGGCAAGGTGGGGGGAGGGGAGGCGACGGAATACTCAACTGCATATTTTGCCTTCCATTTGAGACTTGGTTGGAGAAAATCGGTTCAGTCATCACCGAAGAACCGATGTGACTTTAATTATGGAATATGCCCGGAATTCCGGACTTCCGGAATCGTCGATAGTGGACAATATATTCAAAGAATGTTTGATTGGCAATCAGTGATCTAGATCTGCGATTAGAAGTAATTTGGTGACCATTTCAATAGTTTTTATCTTCTGAGGTATTACGATTGTACCGATTTATATGGGAAATTCCAGTGTATCCTTACTAACACCCCTGTAACTCCGGAAGTAAGAGTCAGAACCGAATGAAATTCAGCAGCAGTCAACGGTATTACTGTATCTTTCATTTGAAATCAAGTTTGTAAAATTCGGTAGAAAATTCGTTGGGGAATGGGTGTGATATTAGCTTAGGAACTTGGCGAGTTCCCCGGGGGCGTAATGAATCGTCATAGGTGGCCAATGTGGTCAAAGCTGCTTTAATTGATCATTAGTGATCCAGACCCGCAAACTAGAGTAATGTTACATCAATTTTAATATGTGTTACATCATTTGAACATCATGGTGGTACCAGTTTATATGGGAATTTGCTGTATGACCGCACTCTTCAACCCGTAACTCCGGAACCGGAATTCGGATCAACTAAAAATTCAATAGCAGCTTATGGGAGCGTTATACCTTTCAGATGAAACTAAGTTTGCGAAAATCGTTTCAGCCATCTCTGAGAAAATTGTGTGAGTTTAAATGACACACACACACACATACACACACATACATACATACACACACACACACAGACATTTGCCGATCTCGACGAACTGAATCGAAAGGTGTATGACACTCGGCCCTCCGGGCCTCGGTTAAAAAGTCGATTTTTACAGTGATTGCATAGCCTTTCTTTATATGAGAAAGGCAAAAACCGTTTTCTATGTCAAATTTGGGTCGCTGAACGCGGAAATGATATCCATTTTCTTTTAGAATCTTATGTAACAGAGAAACTCCTTACAAAAATTTTAAGCCCAAGATTAGATTATAAAATATTTCAGCCAATAATTCTCGGGATCATTTCACATGCAATGATGGAATGATGACATGTATTATCAGGGATGCTGAAAACGCCCCGCCAGCAAGGGAAAGGATCACAGTCCGCACTGGTAAATTGCGTGCGCGGGATTCGATGACCACGAGTTGAGACTGATTTTTCATTCATTACCTTTTTTTAAATATATTGAAAACATCCACGACTTTGTTAACCTTCTAAAACTCGCGTCAATCTAGTATCACCCTTTAAAGCTCCAGCAAAATCACATTTGCGCATCAGCGACTACTCATTTTGGGAGCCATTCACGTGAATACCAGATGGTTGAGCTTGTGCGTCAAGCCAATAGACGATTTGAAAAAGGTTTGAAGCAAAAGCTTTTTGTCGGCTTCTCGTGACGTGCATGGCTTTCTAATGGCATATTCGTTTTTGACAGTGCACTACACCGGTGTAGTCGGTGCTACACTCATTCAAACTTGGGTGTAATCAGTCTTTCTCTTTCTTTGCACTACACCGGTGTAGCACCAAGAAAAAACGAAAACGCCATAAGAATATTCAATTCAACACATACGAAAACGTTCAAGTGGAAAAGCTTATTTTCGGCCGAAAGTGTGATTGGGTGAAAATCAAGTTCCTATGATTACATCCGTGATGTGAGAACATTTTTTCCGAAACAACTTTACCGTAAATCGGGATATATTTGAGCTTACATGAGACTTGTTTTAGTAAATTTTCGAAGAGATAAAATCTTCCAAAAATCATCTACACAAACATCAATTTTATTCTAAACACGCTGAACTTCAGTCTGTCACGATTATTTTGTAATTTAGTGAGTGATCTTGCAATTGAGAAAGGTACAATTTATCAGCATATGTTGGATTAATTGGAATAATCTCGTTTACGCATATACATGTGATCATTGCTTCTTAATTCAACTTATCTATAAATTTTGTAGTAACACCAAACATTTTTGGCAATAAAGCCATAAAAAAGCTACATTTTTAGATGTTTGGTGGTGAATTTAGACTATCTTCCTTCAACTGATCGATAGAAGTCATGCACAACATAGCTTTCCCATGCACTTGTTTTTCTTTTTAAATGGTGGAAAAATGAAGGAAATTTAAAACACTAACACTTCAAAAATGCTCGAGAAACTTCACAAAAAGCGATAAATGTTTCCCTGTTTTATACTTCAAACGAACTTTTCTAAATGGTGAACTATCTCTTCAAAATCTATGGATAGTCTCGTTCACTCGATACACGCTTACCTATAGGACGAATGTTTGTCAAAATGTTTGTCAAATGTCAAATGTTTGGAAAATTATGCTTGTTTTAATATTTTTCTAAGAGGATAAGTTAACATTTTTTTAATTTTGGCAGAAAAAGTCATCCAAACATTCAAAAACGGGTAAATGCACAATTTTTCGAAAAAAAACCCGATCCGACCCGTACCCGGAATAAATATTTTTTTAATGTCCCCGACCTGACCCGTACCCGGTGATAATAAAACTCGAACCCGGCTCGATTCCTACGGGTAGGGTTTCGGGTCGGGTATCGGGTAAAAATACCCGTACCCGCCCATCTCTAGTTGCCACACCGGTTTTTTTGAGGCAAATTCCGGGTCTTTGTTATGTAATTCGGATTTCGCCCGGATGAATCCAGTGGATTATTTTGCAATTTTTCTGCATCAGGAACTCTCAGCATCATTTTATAAATCGTCTAGCACACAGTCATCATAAACATCATTCTTATCTAATCGATAAGTAGGGCCCCTCTCGGTGTTGGCTAATATATTTAAAAAGTGCTCGCCACCATTTGGGTTCAGATTCACTTTACCCCACAGGACCTTCACTTCAATGGATCAACGGATTATATGCTCCTCACAAAGATTCTTGAAAGACATTGAAGTGTGATTTTACGCCCCGCGTTTGTTTACTGTAAAGCAGAGCACAGTTCGTTTGGGTTATCCTTCACAGCGAGAGTGGCTGGTGCTTTTTGATTTTTTGCAGATATTCAAGGATATGAAGCACTGCCCCCACTAAAACAACAAAACTCTTCACAAATGCGAAAAATACACCTAAATGCTCTACCACAACATTACACTCTGCGGTGAATGTGAAGAATATATGATATATTTTGTGCTACGAACTACATAAGAAATACAGCAGAACCTATTTAACTTTTATGAATGTTTTCGAAACCAGCATAGCGTAAAATCCAACCACAACCCTTATTTGTAATTTGATCCATGTTTCGCTATTTTCCTCATTTTTACATGGATTTTTTTAAAATTTTGTTAAAATTTCGTTGATTAATTTTTTCAGCATTATAAATAGCCCTGTTTTTGGGCGACTTAGTGGAATGCTATATTAAACACTTTTCTTTTTTGATTTCTTTCGCATATTGATACAAACACTGATGAAGGCTGCAAGTCGTGGTATATCTGCAATTTCAACATTCTGCTTTTTTATCTATTTCCATTGTTGCCATATTTTTATTTTATCCTGCTTTTCACGCTGTTTATTTTTGCATTTTTATACATACCACTTACCTTAATTTATAGTCATTGCTGAGTTTTTTCCATTTTATTTGCAATTTTTCCATTCTATTTTATTTTTTATGTTGTTTCATATTTTAATACCTTGCTTTTTCATTTGTTTCTTTTGTCATTCCATCAAATTTTTAACATTAGTTTATTAATTCCATTCATTCTTATCATTCCCTTTTTCTTTTTTCTCTATATATTTTTGCATTTTTCCTTTTTTAAATTCATTCCAAAATGTCTCATTGTCCGTTTATCTACATTTCTCGTATTTTGGTACATGTTTTCTAGTTTTTAGCTTTCCGTAGTTTTATTTTTTCTCATTGCTAATTTATTATAATTTTTTTATTTTTTGCACATGTCCCTTAATCTTTCATTTTGTTCATTTTTGTAATTCTTCATTTTTCCATATAACCTATTTTGAAAGTGCTTATTTCTGTTGGCTATTTTCCAATAGGTTTGCTTTTTCATTTTTTTTTATTTTTCTAGAAAACAGTAGATTTATTTTTTTGCCATTATGCGCATTTTTTCTTCGTTTTACATTTAGGCTGTTGTTTGAATTTCTGTCGTTTCTTTTCTAATGTTGTTTTACATTTTTTAAATAATCTAATCTATTTTTTCAATTTCTTCTTGTTACTTTTTCAATTTTATGTTTTTCTATGGTATACCATTTTAGTTTTATACTATTTTTTGTTTTCCATTTTGTCCGTTTTTGTTCAATTCATTATTTTTTAATTTCTTCATGTTTATTTTATATATTCCTCTACTTTTTTGCTTGCTTAACGCTTTATTCACTTTTTCTATTGCTTTAAATATTTCTTTTTTTTTAATGTTGACTATATTTTATTATTTTCGAGCTTTTCAGTTTTATGCATTTTTATTTTATATCAATGTTCGTATTTTTTTAGTTGTTTTTTTTTCATTTTCCTTGATTCTAAAATTTTGTCAACATCTGCCGATTTTTTTATAATTTTCACCATTTGTTCAACAATGTTCGACTTCTTCAATCTTTGCAATTTGATTGTTTAGTTTCCTGTTTTCTTTTATCGATTCTTACAGGTTTTGTTTTGGATTTTGTTTTCGATTATACATTTTTTGACAATTGACTTTAATTTGTTTATGTGGTTGATTTTGCGATTTTTAGTTTTTCTGTACACACTTTCAATATAATGTTTTCCCTTTATTTTGTTTTTTGTACAATTCAACAAAGGGAATTTTTGAATTAATAATAATTTTTAATAATTTTTGCAATTATGTACTACATTTATTATCTTTCCATTTCTTTACTTTTACTAATACTATTGACGAAAAATTCCTCTGCAGTCACCAAAACGTACGAAGACGTATTCAAAATACTACATAGTATTAACAGCCATCCGTTCTTACCGTCATTCGCACCTCAAACAACTGGAGCAAAAAACTGGTACATAACAATATAATTTCAGTGTAATATAGGTACATAATATCAGTAAGTACAATGGATTTCAAACTTTAACTTTGTGATGCACGGGCAATATACAGTAGTGGGGGCTCGTACGTTGAACCTCCCGGGCCCGTATTTTCTATCTACGGCCCTGTTTGCGTTAGGAAACAACGCATAAATGGTCAATTTTTGCCCCCCTTTTATCCGACGATCAATTCACTAAATAAATGTGCGTCCAAAGATGAAATCTTTGTACAATATGTGAACAATAAAATGGATTTTAAGATTATTCCAAATAAATTTTATTACAAACTTGTCGGTGTGGTACGGAAAAATCATTTCAATTATTAAAAACGAGTCATAAATGTATTACTGGTTTTCATTGACGACCGTCATAAAATTATTTAAAAAAAATTCTATATATCTTTGATTTGGGAGCCTTAAACCTATACCAACATATTTCAGAACAACTTTTACTTATATTAGCAGATTTATTTTCATGAGGTATGCGATACAAGTGCGTGGAATGTGTCTATAGCGAAACACGATTATGACAAGCGCCAAATTTCTCGAGAGCTAAGACAAAGACTTTTACATTCTTAGTTTGTTGGCTTGCTATAAGCCGAAAAGCTTATAGCAAGCCAACAGATGTCTCTGATGACATAGGTAATTCTTATGCAGATCAACCATAACCATTAGCTAGGTTTTTGTCTCGGGAGCAAAACTTTTCCTACCATAGTTTTTTTCTGGGAATGGTTGGCTTATATATTCAAGATTATTGAACAAATTTCCTTTTGAGATGTCCACTAGTTTTGGAAAGTATAGCGAAATGTAGTAATGGATTATGCAAGAAGAATATTTGTTTCGTTTAGTCGCCTGTCAGCAATAATATTGTTTGATATACATTGTCTTCAAATTGTTAATGAAACCAACTTTTATTTATTGTTTTTTTTCCCGAATAAAGGAGGAAAATTTGGAAAACTTTGTGTTCCAATACCATAGTTTTGCAACCTGGTATTGCTGCTATCGCATGGAAAAGCAGTTTCATTTTTATATGAAATCTTCTGTGCACATTTGTGACACGTCATACATATTTTATCATCAATACACACTTATGACACGTATGCGAGCGACTTTGGTTTACATTTTAAGCAAAAACTGTAAAGATAGTCAACCGATCTTGACAAAAATCGAGAGATTACTTCAGAAAAGATAGAAGCATCGAATGCTTTCTGCGAAAAGCTTCTAATATTTATAAATTTTAATATATTTAAACTCAAACTTTAAAAATCGTTTTTTCTGGAAAAGTGCTAAATGGCGCTTGTCATAAGATTACACAACAGCGACGATATTCTCCATGCGTATTTAACATGTGTAAGCCAAAGCAGGCTAATATTACGTTTACACTAGAGAGTTAAAACATGTTATAATCAACAAGAAATATGTCATCAAGATAGCGTTAAAACATGTTTTAACTCGTAGTGTGAACGTAGTATAAGAGTCAATTTGAATTTAATGCCGCTATTGCATCCAGCATATAAACCAACCACACCAATTTATTTTGAGAACTTAAATAGTAATAGAAAATGAGTAATTGTTCCTTAACTTTCTATGTTAATGGCAAGTTGTCTAAAAATGTCTTTTGCATTAAAGGTGCTAGAAAAAATTAAGTCGCTCAGTTCGGTTTGGCTTAACGCAGGCCATTTCAATAAGAACTCCAAATTGCACTTTTTTAAAAATTTAAATTGCACGTTTTTTTAAATTAGTGTGACACAGAAAAATTCATAAAAAGTTTTGCGATGTGATTGTGTAATTAAACCGAAAAACTGTTTATAAACTTTCTTATGTTCAAAATAAATTATTTATAAAAAAAATTCGTGCAAATGAATGGTATAGGGTGATGAGCCCATTTGCGCCATGTTTCTATTATCACCCTACCCATTTGAAGCCGTTGGTTAGAGCAGTGTCTGCCATCTTTGTTCAACGCATTGAGTCAAATGGTAGCGCAACACTAGGGGCACTCGATTCGAGTTTTCGTTGCGCTCAAACTCGAGAATTTTACTGTTTTCAGCGCATTTATGTTATTATATTGGTTCTTTACAACGAAGCAAAGCTATTGATGTCAATTTTTACGCATTCCATTGATTGTAGGACGAGAAATTAACAAATTAATGAGGCACCTTGCTTAGTATGGTGAAAATAGGCACTTCACCCTAGCTTTCGTTTACACATGATGCTGAGATATGTTTAGGTATAAGTTTTAAGCGAACCATAAAGTAGTTAATTTGCTTGTCGAAAGGAACTGCTACCCTTAATCTCCGAAATACAGATCCCTAAAACTGTTCCGCTAATAATCTTTCTATAAAACTGACGCAGCGAAACTATATTCTACACAATCTGCAATAATTGTCCAACACGAACAGATAATGAAGTGGCGGGAGCCATACTACAAAAAGCTTTACCATCTAACTGTGGATATAGTTATGCTTTTCCCTTTATAAAGCCATCTGCACTTTTCAGTCAAAAGTATATTCTGAAGCTGCCCTACTGTCCGCCAGAGATTTCATATAGTTTCACCGAATAATAACATCGCAAAGAAAGAGATCTAGTCAGTACAACAACCGTTTACAACAGCTTTTATCCCCATCGTCATTGCTGAACTTCACCGTGCCATCTCGCGGGAAGGATACCATTTATCAGAATAAAAATGTGTCAGTCTAGAATTAATCGCTGTCTACGCTTATAGATTGTTGAATAGCACGAGCAAGTCATATTAAGCATGGACAGGAGTGCTGAATTTTCGTTCGCTTGTTTGTCGAGTGATTTTCGAATAAATGCTACTTGCAAAACGCTGTATTTGAATACACACAATAACTAGTGGTCAGCATTCCAATACGATTTAAAACTGTAATTACAAACAAACGCTACCATATTGATTATTTATTATAGAAATTTCAATTGATTTAAAAAGAATATGTGTACTATACGAATATGAGTTTTAGTTTGACTGTCTTTAGAATTATTTATGATTATTTATTATTTAACAATGAGCATTTGTAGTACAAAGATAATTATTGTATCTTCACTATGCTGTCTAGTAAACTATTACCACAGACTAACAGACGTAACACTCGAAAACAATGCTTCGCCCGCTTTAACAGTCATTTTAAATATATTTGTAGTTGGGACTGTGGCCACATTTAAAATTATGGTGCCACTGACAAATGAAGAAGCATATGGGGGATAGACCACTAGTGAAAAATTGTTCCCAAACCTGAGGGGTAACCCATCAGCAAATGAGTGTTTGGGACTGTGAATAAAAGGTGGAGCTAATGTTCTGGGAAAATTGCCGGATCGATGTTTTTTGTGGGAATTCCCTCATAGTGTTATGTCTGTTAGTCTGTGCTACGCACAGAAAAAAAATCAGTATAAATAAACAAATTTTGGTTTTAAATAGCAATTTTCCCGTTTGATATAGTGACAAACAAGATTCAGTTTTTATTCAATCAATGCTGTTGCTTGAAATTACCAACAAATTCATTTGTTGGCTTTTCAATAGTTTCAACAAATATTGCGTTTGAAACAACAAAATCATGATAAGTTCGAAGTTCGAAGAAACAAAAACAAATCTGTGGTATTAATCAAAAGAGAAAACAACTCAAATTTAGTTGAAATCAAACAAAGATTCGATTGGTTTTTAACAAAGGGATAAGTTAGATCTAACAAATTTTATTTTGATTCAACAGTGTTTTTGTTTAAAATGCAAACTGAAGTATTTGTTGAACTAAACCAAATACATGCTTTCGAGAAACGCCCATTCCAGTTTGAAACAGTCATTCGTCACGTTTTAGATTCAACTAAACGTTTTGTTGATTCAAAAAGGCCTGATACTTCTGCGTGTATTACTACATAAATAAAAAGTCTCGTAAACTCGTTTTTCACTTGTAAAATGCATATAAGCATTCAGCATAGTGGTGTACGAATATGAGATGGTAGGGTAAATTGGGAAACTCCGCTAGCGAATGACGGATCTCAGTAGTGGCATGTCTGTAATAATATACGTACATGGAACTATTGAGAACCAGAGCTACAGGTCCAAAGCCCTGGTAAAGGAGGATGGTTGTGATGATCTGGGCCGAGGTCACCACGTAAAGCAAGGTAGGTCATAACCCCAATTCCAAGGCGTGAAGCGACCCGTGCCGAGGGTTGAGTGATCGAGGGGGTGAAAAAGATGCTCGATCGTTAACGGAGCCTGTGGGGTACCTGGGCAACCCCCACAGTAAGCGTCCCTTACCACGTTAATGCGGAGCTCTGGCGTGGCGGACATTTATTCTCGCGCTACTCGTGGGATCAAACATGGAGTCAACAAAAAACAAAAATAAACAGTCGGAGGTGCCAAACCCCTTTGCTAGAGGTGGTTTGGCGAGGTCTCCCTCCCCGAGGGGAGAGTAGTGGAGCGATGAGTGCTGCATCTGAAAGCACCAGTGACCCCCCCCCCCAGCAGCGGTAGGAAATAGCCCTACCAACGCACCGGACGGGCAACTATCTGCGATGCGCAAAGTGGTGGAGCAGCTCGGAGTTAAAACAGAGTGTCCTGGAACTCCGAAAAAATGTTCGTGTCGCAAAACAGAAACAGCAGGCTTATGCCAAGAGAGTGAAATGTCGGGAGAAGTCCGACAGAGAAACCCAGACAGTGGCCTCCAAGAGGGAGGGAAAAGAGAAGGTCGATACGGGCACTCAGATAGTGGCCTTCACCTTCTATGGAGCAGCCACGTCGCTCGAAGCGGCGGCCGAGTTCCCCTCGAAGGGAAAAGGCAAGGGCAAGGGCAAACGCAAGACGTCGTCGAACGCGAAGCGCCCTAGGAAGTCGCCAGGCGAGGGTGCAAAAACCGACACCACACGGCGTGCAACCGTTAAGGCCAAACGCCGTCTGGCTGAGGTAAGCGAGGGCGAGAGTGACCTCGCTGAGTAGAGCGTTGGTACCAGCAACCCGGCCCGACCGGGGCAGGGGGGCGCTAACCCCTGGACGCTGGTCACCAAGAAGAAGCCGGCACCGATACCGGAGGTACCGCGGCCCGCGAAGAAGGCCAAGGACAGAGGCGAGGCCCTGTGGTTAAAAACCGACAAGGACAAATACGCCGATGTCCTAAAGTCGATGAAGGCGGCCAAAAGCCTTTCGGCCCTTGGGCAAGATGTGCGTAGCGTGAGACGCACCAACACGGGAGAAATGCTTCTGGTGCTGAAGCGAGGCGCACAATCTAGAGCGGTATACAAGACCTTGGCCCAAGAGGTCCTTGGTGAAGGCGCCTAAGTCAGGTCGCTAGGGGCGGAAATGACTCTCCAGTGCAAGCATCTGGACGAGTTCACGACCGCAGAAGATGTCGTCGCAGCCGTTAAGGAACAATGCGACGTCACAATCGAGCGGGCCTCTGTGCGTTTTAGAGATGGACCCTCTGGCACCCAAGTAGCCTACCTCAGGCTACTGAAGGCGGATGCCAAAAAGGTAACCGAGAAAGGGAAGCTGAAGATCGGCTGGTCGGTATGCCCTATTAGCATACCCCAGCCGCCTTCAGTGGATAGGTGCTATCGGTGCCTTGAGTCCGACCACAAAGCCTACGAGTGCAAGAATACAGACAGGAGCAAATTATGTCGTCGCTGCGGCGAGGAGGGGCATAAGGAGCGGGGTTGCACTAAGGCGTACAAGTGCCTTATCTGCACCGCTAAGAAGCAAGCCCATAAACATGCTATGGGCGGACCTCCCGAGCAAACGAAAAGCCCATAATACCCCCATGCTCATGGGGTTTGACATGGGTGTTTGAAATGGGTTCAACCCATGAAAACACCATCGCCATGGTCCAGTAGATCCCATATAAAATACCATATGTTGGTATATTTATGGGTTACTGAGACCATTTTATGGTGTCTTGATGGTTGTGAATTTTGGCACGGACCATGTTTAAGGTCTTTTCAAGGGGTTATGTGGTGTTTGAACCCATGAGTATTTGCTCGGGCTAGGTGTCCCTTCGGTGAGGCAAATAAGAAGAAGCCGTGAACGTCACACAGCTAAATCTTAACCATTGTGCAGCAGCCCAACAGCTGCTGTGGCAGTCGGTCTCGGAGTCGAGGACAGATGTCGCCCTCTTATCAGACCCGTACCGCATCCCTGCCGGCAACGGCAATTGGGTGTCGGACGGGTCTGGAATGGTGGCAATTTGTACAACGGGACGGTTCCCGGTTCAAGAGGTAATACACTCCTCCGCCGAGGGTGTGGCGATTGCCAAGATCAATGGTGTGTTCTATTGCAGCTGCTACGCCCCACCAAGGTGGCCAATAGAACAGTTCAACCAGATGATCGACAGGCTCTCGTCGGACCTAGTGGGCTGGAAACCGGTAGTCATAGCGGGAGACTTTAACGCTTGGGCAGTGGTGTGGGGCAGCCGCTGTACAAATAGCAGGGGTCAAGCGCTAATGGAGGCGCTTGCGAAACTCGATACTGTGCTAGCTAATAATGGCTCCGCTAGTACATTCCGTAGAAACGGAGTGGAGGCGTGGATTGACGTAACATTTGCCAGCCCGAGTCTGGCTCCAGGCATGGAATGGAGGGTAGACGAAGGCTACACCCATAGCGATCATTTAGCAATCCGCTTTAGGATCAACTATGGTGTGCAGCATCCGAGGGCGGGAGATCCCTGTCAGATACGCGGGTGGAAGTCCAATCACTTCGACAGCGAAGCTTTCACCGCGGCCCTGGGACTGGAGGTCAACACCGACAGTCTAAGCGGGGATACGCTGGTAGCTGTTCTATCACGCGCGTGCGACGCCACTATGCCGAGAAAAACACTGTCAAGAAACGGCAGATGCCCGGTATACTGGTGGAGTGCCGAGATTGCAGCTCTACGGTCAGCCTGCCTCAGAGCTAGACGTAGGATGCAAAGAGCTCGCACCGAGGATGCAAGAGAGAACCGCCGTGAAGTGTTTCGAGCTGCGAAATTGGCCCTTAACAAGGCCATTAAAAGCAGCAAGAGAGCGTGTTTCGACAACCTGTGCGAGAGTGCCAACGCGAATCCGTGGGGTGACGCCTACAGGATTGTGATGGCCAAGACCAAAGGGGGCTCCTCACCCCCAGAACGGTCTCCGGACCGGTTGGCAACGATTATCGAAGTACTCTTCCCGTCTCGAGCCACAAGCCCCTGGCCACCTGCACTACGAGACAGTGCGGGTACGGCCGAAATGGTGGCTCCAGTGACGAATGAAGCACTACTCGCAGTGGCCAAATCCCTAGCAATGAATAAAGCTCCAGGGCCAGATGGAGTTCCAAACAACGCTCTCAAGGCAGCGATCATAGCGAACCCGAACATATTCAGGTTAGCTATGCAGAGATGCCTTGACGAGTGCCGTTTCCCCGATAGATGGAAAAGGCAGAAATTGGTGCTGTTGCCGAAGCCGGGAAGCCGCCAGGCGACCCATCGGGGTACAGACCAATCTGTCTGATCGACACGACTGGCAAACTGCTTGAGAGGATCATCCTCAACAGGCTAACCCCGTACGCGGAAGGTACGGACGGCCTGTCAAGCAACCAGTTTGGCTTTCGGAAGGGTAAGTCCACAGTGGACGCTCTCAACTCAGTGATAAATACTGCCGAGATAACGATCCAACGGAAAAGGCGAGGTATTCGATACTGTGCGTTAGTGACACTCGACGTGAAGAACGCAAGCTGGGATGCCATCGCGCTCTCGTTACACCGGCTTAGCCTACCGGTGGGTCTGTACCGGATCCTGGAAAGTTACTTCCAAAACCGCGTACTGCTATACGAGACCGATGCCGGTCAGAAAAGGGTTCCGATTACTGCCGGAGTCCCGCAGGGCTCGATCCTAGGCCCGGTGCTATGGAACCTCATGTATGACGGGGTTCTGAGACTGAAGTTCCCTCCTGGGGTCAAGATCGTCTACGGGGAGTCAATTCCTGAAGTAGAACTAACCGCAGAACACGCGATCAGCACGGTGGAGGAATGGATGAGCGCGAGAGACCTGGACCTTGCTCATCATAAGACGGAGGTAGTTATCGTCAACAACCGCAAGTCGGCACAACATGCAGTTATCCATGTGGGAGAGGTCGCGATCACTTCACAGCGAAGTCCGAAGTCTCTCGGAGTCATTATAGACGACAAGCTGACCTTCGGCAGCCATGTCGAATATACATGCAAGAGAGTGTCGACTGCTGTTGCGGCTCTATCGAGAATGATGTCCAACAGCTCAAAGGTGTGCGCCAGTAGACGTAGGTTACTGGCAGGCGTTGCCGTATCTATCCTCAGGTACGGCGGCCCGTCATGGTCAAGAGCACTGAGGGTAACCAGTTACCTACAGAAACTGGAGAGCACCTACCGCGTGATGTGCCTCAGAGTGATATCTGCCTACCGCACGGTATCACACGATGCATCCTGCGTGATAGCGAGCATGATGCCAGTCGGGCTGGACATTCGGGAAGATGAGGAGTGCTTCGAGCTACGTGGAAATAGGGGAGCCCGCGAGCGCACCAGGGTGACCTCGGTCGCCAGATGGCAGCGTGAGTGGGACAACTCCTCGAAAGGTAGGTGGACCTACCGGCTGATACCTAGCATATCGAGCTGGGTGGGAAGACCCCATGGGGAAGTTCACTTCCACCTGACACAATTCTTGTCAGGCCATGGCTGTTTCCGACAGTACCTCCACAGGTTCGGGCACGCGGAGGTCCCAGTCTGCCCGGACTGCCCAGGTGTAGACGAAACTGCCGAACACATACTGTTCGTATGTCATCGGTTCGACGTCGAAAGAAGAGCAATGCGTGACGTGTGTGGCTGGGACACAACCCCTGATACCCTTATTCAGCGGATGTGTCGATCGGTGGAGAAGTGGAACGCAGTCTCGGCTGCTACCATCCAGATTGCCAGTAGGCTACAGGTAATCTGGCGAACCGAGCAACAGACGACGGGCACGGCTAACTAGTGATTGGTTAGCTGGAGCGAAAAAGGCCAAGCCCAAAAAAGGGAGTGAATGGTCTGTTCATGCCGAGGCAGGTTTGGCGTAGCGACTGGCAACCGCGTAAGGGGTAAACCCAGCCACCCCGAAGCAAGACAGAAGAGTGTGTGTATAGGCGTATAAGTGGACTGCCTCATGCCAAGACGGGAGGGTCGTAGCGTAGTATGTTGGGACTTAGCTATCGATGCCTCATGGCGTGGCAGAGGAGTGAAAGGGTGAGCATCCAAGTCAGTCTCACACGGCATGTTAAGGGTGAGCACAAAAGTCAGTCTCACATGGTATGGTAGAGGCTAGCACAAAAGTCAACCTAGCAAGGAATGAAAAAGGTGAGCACACAAGTCAGCCTCGCAAGGAACGAAAAAGGTGAGCACAAAAGTCAGCCTCATGTGGGAGTGTTTGAGAGTGAATCAAAGTGCGATTGAGAGAGCACCCAAGTAAGCCTCATACAGGACGTATGAACGCGTGAGTGAGAGTGAACGAGTACATTTAGTACAGCCATCCCCCAGAAGTAATACCGAGAGGTAGTTCCTGGGAGGAGTGATGGCGGAGCCCAATGGAGTTTAGTCGGTATTAATGGCAGCGTCACCATTCGAGCCCGACACGCTCCCAGTGCACCCCGTGTGGTAGATTGGACCCTACCAATAGCACGTGTACTGGGCTAGGACGTAAAGGTCTTCTCCATTGTAAAAAAAAGGGTAAATTGGGAAGGCATCTCACATTTCTAAAAATCGATCCTGCATCAAAGTAAACCATTCAATATTCGAAGAAATCATTTTTATCAATTGCGACAAGTTTTAAAAATACTGTGAAATAGTTTTTGTCATAAAAAAATTCATTAAATTTTCACGAACATTTTGAAAAAAATGTCATTACGGGAGAGATGCCGTATGTTCGGGTGAGACGCCGCACCGTGGTCACAAACTGAAAAATGACGAACAAAAGTATTTTTTAGCCCTCGTTGATGTGTTTTGTGATTAAGTGTGCAGCTGAGTTTCTTGAATTTTGATTATACTTATAAATCGGCTAGCACCTACACTTTTCTTGCCATTTTTCAAGAGAAATTCCGCCGCTTTATGAGTAGAAAGCCCCTTAATTGAAAAATTATCCCAAAAACTCAACGTAGGGGTTGGGTATTTTTAACATAGAATGTGTATGCATAGTTGGAAATAAATCGGTCAAGTAGTTTTTGAATGGCAGTGAACACCGCAAATCGTGTTTTTTCCAGACACGTTCCACAAAAAGCAATGCCACCGAGTCACTTGTAGATATTTTTGCATGAAAAAGTTACAGGATGTTATTGAAATGATGTAGTTTAATGTAAAAAAGTTTCGATCAATTCGCTTCACCCAGATTTCTAAAAAAAATGCAAAAAAATTTTTTTGCGCTGAAACCCTTACTTCCCCCTTTAAAGTGTATGTATTGTGAGAAAATGTAACTTTTATTATTTAACTGATAGTTGGCAGCACTGTCGCCAAAAATTAATATTTTTCTAGACTCTTTGAGCTTCAAAAACCATCGTGCGGCTTGATTCTAGAGTAAATAGAACCGGAGATATGATCAAAAGAAAATTAAGGGTATTGGGAATTTGTCAAAACGGAGGGAGCTCCTTAGGCCCAAGGGGTGGTTCGATTGACACAAAAAATTGGATTTTTATATATTGGCTCTAGATGAAAAATTACCACGCACAAAAATTTTTAATGTCGAATGTCCCGAAAAATCGTTTTTTGCTATTAACCCATTCATGCTCATGTTGTTTGTGGACAACAACGTTTTTAAACAGGTATTACTTTTGATTGATTCATGATTTGCTCACGAAAACAAGTAAGGCTAATAAATGTGATTATTGCCTTTTATTTGAGCAATAACAACTACAAGGATCTGCTCTAGAACTGAAGTTATTGCAATTAGTCTGATTGGATTCCGATGGAGTAGTGCTGCCAGGGACGGTTTACGTTGACGACGGAAAATAAATTTTTCATATATCTAGGTGCAATATTTTTGAAAACTGATAGAACTTGTCATTTTAGACTGTCTATAGATACGTTTTCCAGACAATTGGACTATTGTAAAAATTCTAGGAGCATTGTATTGAGCATTGGAAGGCAAAAATTGAGCAACTTCTAACACTGCAAGGGAAGCACCTATCTTTATGAAAAAGGCTTTTCGTGTTTCTTGATCTCACCGTTCTCAAGAAAAAATAGTTTTGAAACCCTATATGCACTAGAAAAAAGTTGGGCATGAAAAGGTTAATGAAGATTTGAGGGTTTAAAACAATTTTACATTTCTTATAAAACAAATGCATAGAATTCGCTCAAACTTTCAAGATTTTTTCCGAGGCCCGAAGGGCCGAGTCTTATATACCAATCGACTCATCTCGACGATTTGGGACAATGTCTGTGTGTGTATGTAGCGGACAAATTCTCATTCGTGTTTCTCAGCAATGGCTGAACCGATCTTATCCAAACCAATTTTAAATGAAAGAACTAAAAAACAGTAAGAACGCTATTAATTTGTTTTTGATTCTGATGTTTAGTTTCCAAGATATGAATGTTTGAATGCGTAAAAATGGCGTTTTTTTGCCATTTTTTTGGATTATCTGCCGAAATTGACAATATAGATGAACATGTTTATATGTTTTTAAACAGCGAATACCTTTCGAACAAGCTATAGATTGTTTAAATCGGACTATTATCAAAAGAGATATTTAACATTAAATACGGACGAAAGATTTTCATCATTCATCATTCCCATTGGCAGAAATATGACCAAAAATATGTATTCTATTATTAACGCCAAAACGGATTATTTTAGGTCAATAGTATCTTTAGAGAATTCAATGGAGGCAATATGCCCTTTCTTTTGGTATTGTGCTTTTGCTGATTAATCCCCCTATGAGTGAGATATTTTCACAAATTTTCTTAGAAGTGATTATATCGAAATGATGTCTTCTGCAAATTTGTAGCTTTTACTTTTGCGAATAACTTTACTGAAGACTACAAATATCTAATTTGAATCATTTAAAAGTTATGGCTTGTTGTTTGTGGATTACTCTTTGTCGCCTATTTATTGTTCAATATAATAATAATCCATTGAAATAACCCAAACATTATTTCGATAAAACGAATTTTGTATTTCATTTCTCTATCTAAAACCGCTAAAAATAATCACCGAACACTTCCAAGTTGTCTGG